>NT_165980.1:3467128-3496011 GCF_000143365.1 Chaetomium globosum CBS 148.51
GAGCATCGTCACGTCGATCGCTTAGGGGGAGTCGCTCTCGGACGGTCAGTCCCAGCCGCCGAACCAGACTTTTTCAAGCCATGTACCGAATTTCTTTTCTTCGCCGTGGATATTGACATATTGGATTTGCTGGAGCTGTTTAGAGATGAGGTCTTTTTCAGCTGGGATCTGTCAATAGCGTTAGAGATTCCTCGCAATTTGGTCCTAGATCATAAATTCGCACCTTCTGTATGGTCTTACTATGCGGGTTGACCGGCCGTGTAATAGAGATCCAGGGGTGGCGTTCCTACGGTAGCAATGGAGGCTCGGTGTCAGGTGGGTCCCATTCCTTGTCGATGGGGCATAGAAGATGCCGGCGTAGGTATTGTAACCGAAGAGCGGTTTGGAAGGTCCGCCGTCCCCTTGACAACCTGCAAAGGGAAAGGTAAACTTGAACCACTCCGAAATTCTACGCCACCTGGAGCTGTGGTCGCCGAAATACCCCGCCATTTCCAAGTCTAGCCAAGAGACAGGAAACTTGTACAGGCCCCATTGTGCTTTGCTGCCGTTCAAAGAAGTTAGACTGTTGAGATAAGCAGCAAAGCAGGCCGTGTCCTCCACTTTGATGAGGTTGCTTCGGAACGCCCAACGCCCCTGGTTAAAACCATGTTCGCCCCGGGCGGGGCGAACGGTCTGCACGCTGCCGTCATGTCTATCTGTATCGACTCCTGACGCCTCAACTTGGTCGTTCCTTTCTTGGATGACTTCCAAAACCGCATCGGGTTCATTGAACGTGACTTTTGAGTACTTCGGTATGCGAACCCGCCGCTCGCCTCTCTTGCACCCAGGCATCTTGATTGTCTGGCTCGACCCGATAACGTGGAACTTGCGGAACTGGTCAGCTCGCAGTGTGGCCCACCAACCAAACCAGTTGACTAGACTCTGTTCATCATTCGGATCGATCGATGAGTCGGCATAGACGACGGGACTGTTGTCTTCATCATGGGCAAACGGCCCCGCCTGTATCATCCGCTCACAGTGCAGTCCAGCAGCCAAACTAGCTACCTCGCGCCGGCAGCTGCAGTCCTCTCGGCTCAGTCCATGGAGATTTGCCTCGACGTCGAACTGCATATCGCTCGGAGAGTTCAGCAGCTCCTTCCGAGCCAGGTACCTCTCGTCAGCCAACTCTGAGAGGTACTCGTGGATATTGTAGGCGGTGACGAGGCGGTAGTACAACCTCCCGGTCCATTGCGAGAACCAGTTGAAAAATTCGAGTGAGCGCCGGGGTTCGGACACCAGGAAGCTTGGCGTGATCAAGATGGCTGTGCGGTACGGGAACAGGCGTGCAAGCTGTATACCCTCGGAGGGCGTTGGATAGTCAGGTATCGCAATGGACGGGTAGAGGGGCGGATTGTGGACCGGCTCGGAGATACACCAATACTCGTCATTTCTCGTGATGAGATATCGCGAGAGATTCGGAAACCGGCGCAAGCTCCATGCCAGCATCTCGTGGATGATTAGCACGCCGGGAATGCTTTCGGCTCGGGATCTAAAGATATCCCAGCTTCCTGCGTCGTGGCTCGTATAGACCTGGCATTCGGGGTTCTTGCTGCGTAGCCAGTGGTAAAGTGCTTGTCCGATTTCCCTCTGGGACCCTGGGATCGCTAGGAAAAAGGCATGCTCGTGAGGTGGTCTCTGGAGCAGCGCTCTCGGAAGAAGTTTCTCGTAATCGAAATTAAAAAGCCGCTTGATCAACACCGCTCGTGCCGAGACATCGCCCTTGTATTCGGACTTTATCTCTGAGTCCCCAAGACCCACTCGAGAAGCCGGGGGAGGGGCCGTTGGCGGCAACACAAGCCCGAGGTTTCCTGAGGAGGCGAATATGAAGTATCCTAGGGTTTCCTCAGATGGGCTCGCGGGTTGTAAGCCAGGAAGAATTGCTTTCCACTCGTCGCATTTCGTCGGGTAAATCAAGACATTGTACTCTGGTTGGCCATAATAAAGGGCCAGCAAGCCAGCCGTTAAGTTTTCTGACATCCGCCCCAGAGAACGTTCATTCTCTTTCGACACAATTGTCCCGCTAGCAAGTTGCTCTTGCACCAGGCCGCTCATCCTGGCCGCGGCCGTCTCTGAAAAGCAAGTATGCTTGAATTCAAGGGACTTTTTCGCCAAGAAATCCGAAAGCCATGGTCGCTGGTCCATTGGTTCTCGAGGGAGGCCATTGAAGGTGACGTTTACTGAAGACTGGCCGAGCACCAACTCTTTGTCCGAGCTCTGGTTGCTTTGAATCGGCGGCGTCCAACAGCCCAGGTCCGGGCTGAGTCTTTGCCGGCCAGGAGGAGGATGGAATGTTTGCGGAGATTCTCGGATGGTAGGGCCATCAATATCCATCTGTTCCGGTTCTTGAACAATAACAGATTGGTCTTCATCATCGTCCAGAAACCGTACAGACTTTCGTTTTTTCTTCGGCCGTGGCGCTCCCGAGTCTGCGAGAGTCGACCTTGGGCTGATCAGAGCAGACATCCGTGTTTGTGGAGGTTCTAATGGCGAGGGAGTTTCCTGCTGTGGAGAAAGTACCTGAGTAGGGCTCAAGACTGAGCCCCCTGAGTTCTGTCTGCTGATAGTTTGTTTGCTGCGGAGGTCGAGCAGATCAAGTTGTGAAACATCAGGAGCAATGTCTTCCTTGTCGCGGCCCCTCAGGTAGGCCTGTATCCAAGGTCAGTGGTGTCACTATATCTCAACCATGATTTCACTTTGAAAAGAAAGGTTTGATGGGCGAGTTGCTGCTTGGAGCGTACAAAGAGCACCAACGTAAGGTGATCACAAGGTATGTCTGAAATAACATATCATATTAAATATAACATACCTGTCTAACCTGGCGATGTTTGGCAAACAACTTCGGCTCTCTCGTTGGATCAGACATCGTATCCTTAAGACTGGGCCGGGGTTTCCTAGTTTTGCCACTCGTAAAGATATTGCCCGTTGGCTGTGTTGTGCTTTTCTTAGCCGTCAGAGTCCTACGGGTGTTGGAAGTAATTGGCCTGGCTGATGTTGGTATGGAAATTGTCGGCCTCGTTTTTGATTTCGGCACTGCATCTGCAGGAACTTTTCTCGTGGGCCTGGCGGTCCCCTGGTAACCTGTGTTTTGCGGAGATGGGGGTGCAGTTTGTTTTCTCTTGGTGCTTATAGCCGAGGACGATTCTGTTGGTAGTTCCTGAGCCGTGCCCCTGGTCCGCTTGACCTCGTTCGGCAGCTGAAAACTACCAACAACCGGTGTTGGAGCAGGGGTAACCGCAACCCCAGAGCTAGAGACCTCTTTTGTATTCTTCTGCTGACTTTGAGGCCGCGCTGCTTGCGCAGGTTCTGGGAGTATAGCCTCGATCCCGGCCTCCTCCACGGCTTCCTCGTCGCTGGAATCCTTGTCGAACGGTTCTGTGAGTTTCAAGCCCAACCTTTGTCGCTTTCGATTTCGGCGGCGGTGACGCGCCATTTTCTCACTCTTCGCCTGTTTCTGCGCGTCCTCAAACCTACGAACATCGAAGGGTTTCAGCTCGCCGGTGGCATGCTTGGCCTTGTCCTCTTCCCAAATGGCTTTAAGATCGGCGCCGATATTGGATTCTGGTTCCCAAGTGCTCTCCCATAATGGAAAGTCTGTCCATTCTACGAGGTAGTACATGTTGCCATCCTCGAATAGGCGCTGGGCTAGGATATTCTCCACGCCGAATTCCTGGTCGGGGTCATGCCCCGTTACTGTGGATGTAACTGAAATGTCGTCATCGCTCTCATCGTCATGAGGAGAGTCGGGCCCAAATGAGGCCCTAGGGTCGATCTTGGACATGGCGAGTCGAGCCTCAAGGCGTGGCACGGTCGGCGAGGTTGATATCTGAACACTCCGTTTGAGGTTGATTGATTTTTTGTTGACAACAACGGACCCAAACTAGCCGGCCAACAAACGAATCAACGGTGGATGGACTGGAAGCCCCGTGCCTCTACCATTCCGGGGCTGCTTGGTGTCGAATGTTTGTTTTTGAGCGGTACCTTAGTGGGCGAACAACATCGGGAGTCGCGACTCGGACTCGAGAGTCAATCAATTAACGATTGTAAGGTGCTGCTTGGAGTAAGCTTCAGTCCCGTGCATGTGCCAGTTTCTGTTGAAAACAAACTCAAATTACTGGGAAGAATAGGTATTGTCCAGTCCCAGGTAATTTTGTGTTTGTGACTGTGGTGTTGCGAGGGGTAGGTTGATTGTTGGCAGGAGCGGTCACAACGCGCGAGAAGGGGAACAAAGAGAAATAAATAATGAGTCCCAATCAGGTATTAACGCGGAGCCATATAAAGTTTACCTACATCGCCGTGGTTGACTTTGATGGGACAGTTGGCGGATGCGCTCAGTTTCAGGCAACCTGAAATTTGGCCTAATGCTGGTTTGATCTTGGGTGACAGTCGCCCAAGAAGGAGCACATCAACAAAGTTTTGAGACGCTTCGTCGGTTTGTGAAAGAAAGGGTCGGGGCCAATCAGCAACCCGTATTGAATGATAGCTCGCCAACAACCCTGAAATTTGGAAGCCACTGGAAAACAGAAAAGAACGGAATCCACGACTTGCACTGGAATCGAAGAAATGAACACATCACACTAATTTTTGTGCCGGCTGCAGCCACGTGTTTCTGTGGAAATGATCGACTGTATCACGAACAACCGGGACGGTCGTGGAGGAATATCCACAGTTGTACGGCGTACCTAACGGATGATTACCTCGTTATTACCTGGGCATGGGCTGGGGTAGCTAGTGCCTCTTAGACACGACAGGATGCACGTGATATAACTACTCTGTTTACGATGTCCTCTCTCAAAGACTTACAGATTACACAGAAAATCAATCTGGAAAGATAGGGGGTGGAAATTTGTTTGGGGGCGTGGCCGAGCCTGGACGTCCAGTTGCTCTTAGAAAATGATTGATTTCTTCCGTTGGCTTTCTTTCTCCTTTTGGCCCCGGTCGCCATACCCAACCCTTGTCTCTCGGACAAAGTCACTAATTAAGACCCTGGCACCGCCACCACTCGTCGTCAGCTGCAGCACACCCTGAACCAACGACCCACCTCTGAGCCGCACCGACCATCCTCCTGACTCTCCTCGACATCAACCAGGCTGCACAAAGCACAAACACATCACCATTTCGCGGGACTATCCGACCTCATTTCGTGCATAATATCCACCGCAACTATGGCGAACGACGAATACGATGTAAGCCACCGCTTCCCACCTCACCCCTCATGTTTTGCGTGCGCGTGCCTTGCGCTGACCCGAGATGCTTGGATAGTTCCTATTCAAAGGTGCCTAGCCGACCCAACCCTATGCGCCTCCCCCCCATCCACCGTCGCGTAAACGTTCGACTGACGATTCGGTTTTTGATTTTAACTAGTGGTCCTCATCGGAGACTCGGGTGTCGGAAAATCCAACTTGCTTAGCCGATTCACGCGCAATGAGTTCAACCTAGACTCGAAGTCGACCATCGGTGTCGAGTTCGCCACGAGGTCCATCCAGATCGACAACAAGACGATCAGGGCGCAGATTTGGGACACAGCCGGCCAGGAACGATACCGCGCCATTACGTCTGCCTACTACCGGGGTGCTGTCGGTGCGCTACTCGTCTACGACATCAGCAAGAGCCTCTCGTTCGAGAACGTGACCCGGTGGCTGAAGGAGCTGCAAGGCCATGCCGACAGCAATATCGTCATCATGCTCGTGGGCAACAAGACCGATCAGCGGCCCCTGAGAGCCGTCCCGACAGAGGACGGCAAGAATTTTCCCAGTATGTTGTTGCCCCATTGGGGGGGGGGGGGGGGGGGTGGCCGTGGTGTGGGTGACCAGAGGACAAAGAAGCTGACGATTTGTTTCAGGCGAGAACGGGCTGTCCTTTATCGAGACATCGGCCCTCGAGGCCACGAATGTCGACCTCGCTTTCCAGAACATTCTGACTTGTATGATCCCGCTGTCACATTTTCTCTATCTGTCCCATCGCAGCTAACGCTTTGCGCCGCACAGCCATTTACCAGATTGTGTCGAGCAAGAGCCTCGCGGAGGAAGGCGCAGACGTTGGAAAGAAGTTTGACCCAAGGGAAGGCAATAACATCTCGCTGAGCCAGGAGGGGTCAAAGGAGGAGTCGAAGGGCTGCTGTTAATACCCGGGTCCGGCACGATTGCATGGCGTCACTTATGTCTGATACGAACTGGGGAAATTCTTATGGCCATGGGGGACACGGATCTGCTGCACCTTTGGGACGTTGGGGGTGGTGAATACTTGAGGGGTTATTCTAGTTTTGTTCTTTTTTTTTGTTCGTGGTGCTTTACCCTGTGCTTGCTGTTGGGATTTCGCGGTGGTTTTCTAACCATCCTCGACGCACGGATTACGGGGCATTTAGTTGAATGGACTTGAGGCAATACACTGTTCTTAAATGCGTAGGCACTAAAGGTCGAGCCGAGGTCATAGCCACCCCTCTTAGCGGGGTGTCGAGGAGCGCGAGGGGCAGAAGATGGAAGAGACAGAACGACACCCAATGGGCTTGGAATTCTTCTTCCCTCACATCCCATCTTGCAGACTACCTAGTTATCTACACGTTATCGTGGTTACCGTCAAAATCTCATACTTGGACATAAGCACATGAATCTTCTTATAGGGATGCAGCCGTGTGAAATGAGCCGTCCTCGATGTCAGAGTCCGTACCATTGTCCTCGACGCTCTCTCTCCCGTTTCAGGCTGCGCTTTGAACCGGTGGATCGGGAACGATAAGGCTTATCGGCGAGTGGGGCGCGGCTGGCAGCTCAACTTTTTTTTCGTCGATTGCCTTGCATCGCGGCCCCGCCAAGAACATCTATTCCAACCGTCCTGCCGTGTGCATCCACGCTGTCGTCTCTAACTACCAATCCTTCGACTCAATAGGTGTTGCTTTGAAGGCCAACTAGCTGCGCTCGCCGGTCCGTTTTTAGGGGAACACATCGACAAGATGGCGGCAGTATACAAGTCGCTGTCAAAAAGCGCCTCCAAGACCGACAAGGACACCGACAGCAATGGCACCGTTATTGAGAGGAAAAACAAGCAGAGAGTGCTTATCCTTTCGTCAAGAGGCGTTACCTACAGGTACGGGCGGGTAATTGGGCATTGCGGGGAGCTATGACTGACTCAATTGAATAGGCATCGCCATCTTCTCAATGACCTGGCAGCGATGCTTCCTCACGGCCGGAAAGACGTCAAGTTCGATTCCAAGTCCAAGCTATACCAACTCAACGAGCTGGCGGAACTTTACAACTGCAACAACGTACTTTTCTTCGAGGCGAGGAAGGGAAAGGATCTGTACATGTGGCTTAGCAAGGTCCCCAATGGCCCGACGGTGAAGTTCCACGCCCAAAACAGTGAGTTGGACCTTTTGAGCATGGCGCACTCGGGGAAAACAGCTACTGACCAGCATTAAGTGCACACAATGGAGGAACTCCACTTCACAGGAAACTGCCTCAAGGGCTCACGACCAATTCTCTCGTTCGACGGCGCCTTCGAGACAGAACCGCATCTCCGCGTCATTAAGGAGATTTTCCTACACATCTTTGGCGTTCCGCAGGGCGCGCGCAAGTCCAAGCCCTTCATTGACCACGTTATGGGGTTTACGGTGGCCGATGGCAAGATTTGGGTCCGCAACTACGAGGTTCGGGAGGTCGAGAAGGTCAAGGGGCGAAGACGGCGAGGAGGAGGAGGTGAAAGAGCAAAGGGGCGCAAGACCAAGGGCGGCGACAACGACACAGACGTCATGCCTCGTTGAGATCGGGCTCGCGGTTCGTGCTCACGCCCAATCATTATCCAGGGAGGGCGCGTGTTGGTGGGCCGAATCATGTACGAGAAACAAGCGTTTTCATCTCGCCAAACCAAAGTCCGGTCCGACCTGGCGAAAGGCGAAGGCGGGGAAGGCATAACGCGCGGACAGAGCAGCAGCGGGATACGCTGGCGCGAAGGAGGGGTCTGGGTCTGGAAGACGGCGGGAAGAAGGATCGGAGCGGATTAGATACCCGAGAGCTTTTTGCTTAAAGCTGGGAATGGATTCTAGGATGGCGTTCTCTGGGGAGACAGATCACCGAACATTGTGTGTGGTAATATAGGGATTTGTTTCAGCGCACCGGCACATTTTGGCCTCCATTCGGCGCAATAGCTTTTGTTTCCGTTCGACAAAAGTTGTTGCTATCGAGCATACTTCGTACGGCGTTATGGTGTACACATTGGGAATCTTCGGTGCTGGGAAAGTTTAACCAACATGTTCGTCCTTGACCCCTGTAGATTGCATCAAGGCACGGACCTTCAACTGACTCGGAACTCCGGCCCGGGGTAACGGACCAGGGTGACACGCCTGTGAATGCAACATCGCGACATCACCCATCATCACCCTGCCATCTCGTGTCAACAAGCAGCCGCCCAGCTCATGCTTTAGCCATCAAGTGACCATCGACGCACAATTAGCTGCCATCATTGTTGATGGCAATGGCTCCAATGCGGTCCCGAGACGTGGAACACGCCACCACAACCATCATGGCTACTCCCAACCGGCGATGCGCCGCCTGCTGCGAATGCAGCTTCACTACCCTCTCTTTTGATAGCCCCAACGTCGGGGTTGATAGGGAATAGGGGATTGGGGATATTGTGGTCTGGCAGTTGACAGGGCGGGAGTAGGAACTCTCGTGTTTGTTGTTGCTGTTTGGCCTTTTCTTTACTTATTAGGTGTGGTTTGGTTTGGTTTGGTTTCACGTGTCCGACGTGAACAAACCGAGTGGTTGTTTAGGGGCTGCTGGCGAAAGAGCCGTCCAGGCATCACTTTTGACGTTGGTGGTGGATCAGCTTTTGTTATCCTTTGAGACTGGTAGGGAGGCCTTAAGACATCTCGGTCTTCAGTTCAGGGCGCCGTTCTAACACCACTTTAGTCAACGCTTAGCGAGGATCCCATCATGTCACCTGCCGAGGCCATCCAGCAGGATGCTGCTAGCCAGCCATCTGCGGCCTCACCCATCCTCCTGGACTCCTTACCGGTCGAGACGCTGATCGAGATAATCTCCTATACCGACTTCGACACCTTCGACAGCATCCGCGCCACCAGCCAACGCCTGCGGTCCATCACCGACCTGCACTGGTACCGGATCCTGCCCGGCATCATCGAGCGCGACTTCCACCCGGTCCAGGAGTTCTTCGAGACCGTATTCGACGCGGACGTGCCGTCGGGCATGACCTGCGCCCGCCTGCTGATGGTTTCGGACACGCTCGACGACGGCCTGCACCCGCTGCTGGGCTTCTGCCGCGTCGTCAGGCGCTGGGAGGCCGAGTTCCCGCGCCTCCGCTTCGCCAGCATGCCCATGTCCAGCCGGTGCCCTCCAGCCCCGTGAGCTCGCCCGGCTGCGCAGGGCGCTGTATCTGTGGTGGAAGTTTGCGCGGGTTTTCCATGGCCATGCGACGTGCGCGGTGGAGAATAGTTGGCGATGCGAGGCGGGCGTTTATGCGGCAGTTTTCTTCGGCGAGGTTGCATGAGGCTTATGATATGTGGGTATGTTGGATTACGGTTTCTAATTTCTGCCGCCCAGCCTTTCCTCGACGCCATGATTTAAGAGCGCATGGGACTGATGTTGCTGAATAGGGAGACAGTTTGTCAAGCCGTCGGCGGGAGAGTGTGCCCTTCGGTTAATGCCATTATGGGACTTGAAGTAAGTGAGAAAAGGACTTCCTATTTCTTCAGCAAGGAAGGTCGGAATACTGACCTGAGTGGTGCTCCAAAGGACAAGTTCCTACCAAAGGAGGCAGGAGCCCGTCTTGGGTGGGGTGATGATCGAGTTAACAGTGATATCATCAACACCATGATGAAGTTGCTCCCTGACGATGTCCTTCACCTACTTGTCTATCGGCACAGGTATGCCACCAAGTCAAGCGTCATCGATTTTGTTAGGTTCCGACACCCACAGTACGTGCATACCAAACCTAACCTATCCCCTCCTACCACCACAATATCACAGTTGTTGACGAAATGACCTGGCCCAGGATCGAGGAGAGCCTTGCAACCTTTGGGGAAGCCACTATGCACGTGTTTCGAGAACGCGGCTTGCCGCACCTTGGGCCCTTTTCCCAGGGTCTGTTTCCAGAGCCTCACGGGGGGATACTCGATTACAAGCACCCCCTACTGGAAATGTGGCGTGCTGTGCACGATGGTGATGCTGGCGTAGGGGATGCCAACTACCCCGGACTCTCTCGGATCACTCGGCGTGGCAGGTTGGAACCGAACCTGTAAGAGCCGAGAATACCTGTCTTTGCTGTTAGACGATAGGAGACAGGGGTCCAAGCCCGATGGTGTCATTTTGGATGTGTTGAACAAGGTTAGGTGCTGGGTGCTGTGTATGGTCTTGAAGCTCCCACCCTCGCACCCTTGAGTGCTTGTGCTAGACCGGATATAGACAGCCCTGGATGGCCATAAATTGTTTTCTTCTTTGATTTGCATTCCACCAAAAAGTCATTGATCTCGGGGTCCTTTATTGCCAGGCTAGCTCTCCTCCAGAACCCAGGAAGAAGATACCTTGGGAGCTTAGGAAGTCTTCCAGACGGGCAGCAGACCCGGATCCCACGACGGGACAAGTTGGTACATTAGAGCCGGCTTTCGACTTGAAATGCAGTAAAATGATAAAAGAATTGCCCAATACAAAGGTGCACTGGTAGCTTGCTCTTTCTCTCGATTTCCCAATGATTTTCCTCTCCATTTTAATTGCCACAGGGGGGTGTTGGGAAACAAGGCGCTAGGATCGGGCGTTTGGACTATTTTGTAGTGGGGGTGGCGGCTGCTTCCCATTCACCCAGCCACGCGCTCCCTAAACATCAACCCAAATCAGTTCGGTGACCGACCACTTACTTGCCTACCTCTAATTCACTGCAGCCTTACGCAACCACCATAATTGATAAAAGCCGCCGCTCTTTTGGTAAGTAGATGCCCTTTTAACTGCTGTAATAATATACCATCTGTTTCGTGCATCTGCATGTGCGCGAGCCGGGACGAGAGCGCGCAGACAACCGGAGAGGTGTGCAAGTCCCAAATGCATCACATGGAAGATCCATCCATTCTGAGCATTGACATGTTTTCTTTCTTCTCTTCTCTCTCTCCATCCCTACCTGCTCCACTGCACAGGCTACACTGCACCCTTCCACCTCAAGGCACCCTTCCACCTCAAGGCACCATTTCGCCTTAAGGCACCCCCGAGAAATATTTGCACGCTCATCATCCATCTTCCATACATTATCTTGACCTTCCCTCAATATTCTAACTCATTTTCCACAGACCTATCTGGTCGGCATCTTAACCTCGTTCTTGTCGCTCCTTTTACTTGCCCTGGGCATTACTTAAGTTTACTCACACCTTTTGTAGGACTGGCCTTGGAACCAGTCCAACAAACACCTTGGGTAGACTTTATCTGTCGAGACTCTGCCTTCTATGCCACGTAGGTGCCTACAACAACGTCTCGTTCTCTGCTCTTTCAGCATCTTCAGTCAGACCTTACTAACTGCTCTTAAAGAAAACATCCAAACGACTGCACCTCAGAAACACTTTCTCCCAGGCAGCGAGCCTAGGATGGATGACAACGATGATGACGTTGTCATGGACGGTGAGGATTACCGTATGGCCACTGGCCCTTCGGCTGCCAACGGGTTTCTAGATCCAACCACGACAGGAGAGAGCTCGTTATTAGAGACTACAAATGGCCAGAGTGCCAACGGAACCGCACAGGATGAGGACCAGGAGTCCGACCCAACTGCTTATCCGGAACGTTTGCGGCGGCGTGGCCTGCTCCCGACAGGGTGCTGCTACGATGACCGCATGAAGCTGCACGCAAACGCTGACTTTGGGCCCAATCCCCATCATCCCGAGGACCCCTCGCGGATAGAATACATCATGAAAACCTTCAAGAAGGCTGGCTTGGTGTTCACTGGCTCCGACGCCGACCTGGTGCACATTATCCAGAACGAGCCAACCAAGTACATGTGGCGGATCCCGGCAAGGGAAGCGACCAAAGAGGAGATCTGCTCTGTTCACCACCCAGGACATTTCTTGTGGGTCGAGGGTCTGTCGCGGAAGTCGACACAGGAGCTACGCGAGCTCTCTACCCGGATGGACCAGGGCAGAGACTCGCTATACGTCGGCAGCATGACCTACGAGGCCTCGTTAATATCGGCCGGCGGCGCGATCGAGACATGCAAGAGCGTCGTTGCCGGTACCGTGAAGAATGCCTTCGCCGTCATTCGGCCGCCGGGCCATCACGCAGAATTCGATGCGCCCATGGGCTTTTGCCTCTTCAACAACGTTCCCATCGCCGCTAAAATCTGCCAGGCTGATTTTCCCGATCTCTGCCGCAAGATCCTGATCCTCGACTGGGACGTCCATCACGGCAACGGCATCCAGAATCTTTTTTACGACGACCCAAACATACTCTACATCTCTCTCCACGTCTACCGGGGCGGCGAGTTCTACCCCGGAAAACCCGACAACCCGATGACGCCCGACGGCGGACTCGAGCACTGCGGCGCCGGCCCTGGCCTGGGTAAGAACGTCAACATCGGATGGCACGATCAAGGGATGGGCGATGGCGAATATATGGCAGCGTTCCAGAAGGTCGTTATGCCTATCGCCCACGAGTTCAATCCCGACCTCGTCATCATCTCGGCCGGCTTCGACGCCGCCGCCGGCGACGAACTGGGCGCCTGCTTCGTGTCCCCGGACTGCTACGCCCACATGACGCACATGCTCATGTCGCTCGCAGGCGGCAAGGTGGCCGTGTGCCTCGAAGGCGGTTACGATCTCGAGGCCATCTCCAAGTCGGCGCTGGCCGTTGCCCAGACGCTCATGGGCGAGCCGCCCCCGAAGATGGAGGTTCCCATGATCAGCCGCGAGGCCGCCAAGGTGCTGGCTAAGGTCCAAGCCTACCAGGCGCCGTACTGGGAGTGCATGCGCGCAGGCGTCGTCGACGTTCAAGAGATGCAGACGCAAGGGTCATCGCGCTTGCACGACGTGGTACGGAGGGCCCAGCGCCAGGTCCTGTCGGAAAAATATGGGATAATACCGTTGTACATCCAGCGAGATATCCTTTTTAAGTCTTTTGAGAACCAGGTACTAATCACTAGGGGGATTCAGACCTCTCGCAGGATCTTGGTCATCGTTCATGACCCGTAAGTTGCTGCCTTGCTGGGGCATTCTTGGTCTGCTATGTATAGCTTCACTGACAATTGCTCCTAGGCCTGAGCTTCACGCACAACCCCACCCTCTAGATAACACCCTGGAGCCTCATAACGCATGGGTAGTAAGCACACCTGTCTTTCTACTGTTAGTGGTCAACCTCAGCTAACAATGCTAGACGGACGGAGTCACGCGCTATATCGATTGGGCCGTTCAGCAAGGATTCGGAATTATCGACGTCAATGTGCCGCACTACATTACACATCCGGAGGTATGAGTCCCCTGCAACAACCTCTGAATGCGCTCATGCTAATAATGATTGCTACCAGGATACGGATGCCTTCACCGCGCGCGCCGACGAGCGCACGATCCAGGCTCAAGTGCAGGAACTGATGTGTTACATCTGCGGACAACTACCTACAGCTCTCACGATACGGTCGAAGATATCTTTCTCATGGGCGTCGGCAACGCCTACCTAGGAATCAAAGTTCTACTCATCAACAGACGTACGCCGTACCCCCATCCCCTCTCCTCTTCCCGCCAATCCATCTCTCCTCTCCCCCATTCCTCTTCTTCCTCTCCCCAAAACCTCCCCCCCCCTCCCATCGCCACCCCCTGACTCAGTTAAAGTCACTAACCCCCCTCTCCCCTTCACAGTGGACCGTTCAAATCCCGCGTAGCGGGGCGTCGTCCAACTTTGTCAACGGGCAGCTTGCGACCCGTCAAATCCGACGTCGACAGCGACCTGTCGTCGTGGTACAAGGAGCACTCGCAGGTCTATGTCGCCCAACGACCACGCCTGTTGGTCCAGACCCGGACCTGACCCGCAAGGTCATGAAGCGCCGCTTCGGGAATGTCATCCGCGCCCCAGGTTAACGGCCTCACCCCGATGATGGCCGAGCACTTTGCCGATGTGCAGCAGTTTGTGTTGGAGAGGATGGGTGATACTGGTGACGGTGAGGTGGGGGAGTCGGAGGAGGAGGGGGGTGGTGGTGTTGCCGGGGGCAGTGGGAGGTGAGAGGTGAGGGGAGCTCGGGGTTGAGGTATTTTGGGTGCGTGCTTGCCGGGGGAGGGGGTTGGTGGGTTGGATGCTTGTGGGCCATGTGCGTGTACTATGTACCGCGTAGTAATATGGGTTTGGAGAGGGGGGATATGATGGGAACTATACATGGCGGATGGGCTGGACTAGGGGTATTTTCGTTGCTTCTGCTTTCCAAGGGGTGTATCTGTGTGTGTGTACATGGTCGTATATGAACATAGCGAAATCAACATGTTGCTCACTAGTAGAACCGGAGTGCCCGTACCATGTCTGCGAATTAAATACCTCCCTTGGGCATGAACTTATTGTTGAGTTGGGTGATCGTTCGGACAGAGCAATTCGTGACCGCCAACCCTAACCCGCCTGTCGTGCCGAAAAGGATCCCTTGCTGACTCGCGCGCGCGTCTGCACGGGATTCAGTATTAGTGGGTCCGGTACTTGAACTTTTGGGAATCTTCAGCAGCTCTTTCTCAGCCTCGTCCAACAACTTTAAATTTGTACGTTCATTGTTCACAGCGCCGATTCCGAGTTCTTATCAAACGGATTGCTCGAGCACCAAGGCAGAGATCATGGACCGAGGTCGAAAGTAAGTAACATCTCATTTGCTGTCTCGTTTTACACCTTGGCTTCATCATGGCTTCATCATGGATCGTTCGAAGTTGTGGGAGGGGAATGTGGAAGGGGAGAGGAAGGAGGGGGGGAGTGGGAGAAGGATCGTGTTGGAAATGGATATCGTGGGGCGAACCGCAACACCGGACGACTACCTAGTTCGACCACGATCGCGCGACGTCACAGACCGAACAGCCGACGGCAATTATGTCACCACCGCACGCATCGACCGTCCTGCTTCGATAGGGCGTACCCCACGGTCCATTCTGCTTCGGATGCCCTTGCTCGACACTCCCGATTGCATTTTTCACCCCTTTTCTCTCGAGCTTCCCCGTTCAAATCTCCCGACACCCAAAACCCACGCCCTTCTACAGTTGGAGTAGAGCGCCCCCGTTGCCGTTTAAGCTCCTGCCCATGGCTGGACGGATTCCCTGCAACAAGATGGAAACCAACTTGGCGATCTTTGGGCCACGGTTCGACGAGTCAGGCCTGGACGAGAAGGCAAAGGCGGATTATGTGAAGCGATGGGGGGACATCATCCGCGAGGAGGAGCGCGCCAACCCCGGGTGTATGAAGAGGTGGCTGGGTCGCTACGGTCCTTATGCCTCGATATCCTCTCCGATACCCAGCTCGCCGCCGTGTTGGGTATCCCCATCCAGTCTTTACACCGTGAAAGGCTGGATCTTGTAGGGTTGGCCTTTCTGGCGGACGTCTACGTTTCCCCGACCGCCCTCCGCTTTCTCTGGAATAACCGTCAGCGGAAAACGAAACGAAGCAGGCGGCGCTCTCGGAGCAGAACTCCCAAACCGCGCGGGTCCTGGGTCGATTACCAGCCCGAACGGAAAAGCTCGCTTCGACAGGTCTACACAAGGGCAGCCTGTCATCGCCTCCGCCACAGCACCCGGCTTTTTTGACGCCCGCTGAATCTGATAGATTGGGGGTTACTCATTCGACACCCACAGTCGACCAGAACCAGGAGTCTCAAACAAGTGCTCAATTTGCGCTTATTCGCTTAGATGGTCTTCACAGCTGCTGAAACCTTGCATCGCCAGTTTGCCGGCCAACCTTTCGGTAGCCCCAGCGATAGCATGAGTCTCTTAAGCCCGAGACAAAGCATAACTAAGTGCTTCGGGCATCACATTGAAGAAGAGGTTCGGTCATGACGAAATCAACCATGGTTCTCAGAAATCGGCCAAAACAGTCTGCTGGGCCGATACGCTTTTTGGTCTGTGCAGGCTCCTGCCGTGCATCTGAGTCTCAACCAGAAAAAGCTCGGATGAATGCCAAAAGCTCCCAGCGCCAGGAAGACAAGAGATGCAAACCCAAGTGTTTCTAATCAGCTGCTGTTGCCACTTCCACAAAATTTCGACGAACTTTCCGACCCAGGAAAATAATAAACGCCACTTCCTCGATCGAGCGCAAAATGAGCAATTGCGAGCGACAGCCGAACCAGCTTGCTTCCGAAACCAGCCAGCACGGTTTTGAATGCGAACAACATGCCGCTCTCATCACCGACGACGGATGTATCAGCCTCGACCAGCTGGATGGCTCTTTTGAGGAAATGACTTCCTCCTTACAACGCCGTCGGCGGCAGAGACGTGAGGCGGAACTTCGTCTCCGCGGCCCTCCCATTTCTCTCGCGCTTACAGGCGCGAACTCTATTGCCATTCGACCTAGGCCTAGTCTAGCGCGCGATTCGGAAGGCCCTATTTCTTATGATTCGAATTCGTCTTCTCACCTTGGTCCTTACCCGGTCACTAATCCCCACCCCAGTAGGTATGAGGATGGAGAAGTCCGGCGCTACGGGGCCGGAGAATCCTACCGACCATTCAACCGTGATCGATCACCGCCACCCCGCGCGCGAAGCCCGTTGAGGGATCGGCCCCGGACCCCGCCAGTGGCCAGCGACAGTTACGTACCTGGCAGGTCTCCCCGTCGCCGGTCGCGCAGCGTAGACCGCTTCAGGCGAGAACGGTCCAGAGAGCGGGGCGGCGGCGAAAGCTGGCGCCGCAGCCGGAGCAGGGTCCGAAGCCCCATTCGCCGCCTTTCACCACGACGGAGTCCTATCAGACGCACACCTCCCCGGTTCATCTCGCCGCGCCGGGACGATCGAGGCCTTGATAGAAGAGACGACAGGAGGGACGACCGAAGGGACGACCGGAGGGATGACCGGAGAGACGACCGGAGAGACGACCGGAGGGATGATCGAGATGAGCGGCCCAGGTCACCCATGCGCCGGGACTTTGAGATGAGAGACATCAGGCGCAGGTCACGGTCGCCGTTCGAGAGGGATAGGCCGCTGATCCGTCGGGACCGGTCACCACCTCGACGCTCGCCGCCTCCCGGGCCACGCGGAGGTGGCATGTATCGCCCCCGCTCTCGAACCCCGGATCGACGAGATCGTGATGACCGCTACGTGGGGCCATCGTATCGGCGCCCGTCACCGCCGCCGCTTCGAGACTCCATGCACTCTTCTGCACTGCCGTCGCGGTCTGTGTCGGGCAGGTCCTCGCCTAGGCCCACGTCTGTTCGCCGAGACGACCGGTCCGTACCGCAGTCGCCGGCTGCGCGGTCTCACATATCGAACGCGCCGACGCCTACTACGGCACTCCCGCCGGTTCGTGACACCCCAAAGCCACCGCCGCCGCCTCCTCAATCCTCACAACCACCTCTAGCCAGCCAGCCCACCCCAAAACCCCACGCGGGAGATGCCCATTCGACTCCGGTGAAGTCTCCCCCCAGAGGGCCCGCGGCTCTTAGGGCGCCGCCTACAGGGCCTGCGGCAGCGAGGAACTTCACCGCCCCAGCAACACCGCAAGCCGCACCATCCCCCCGTCATCTTCCCCCAGGCCCCACACCGTCCCGTCATGGCGCCGCCAGCCCCACGGCTCCCCCTTCCGGCCCTCGCGGTTATGTTCCGCCGTCCCGAGGAGCCAGCTTCACCGGCCGCGGAGGCAGTAGGGGTGCCTGGCCCGCCGGCCCAGCGCGTCATTCCATCTCGGGCAGCACCCAAACCGGCTCACCTACCGTCACCCCCGGCGGACCCAACAGCGGCATCCCGACCGGTCCCAGAGCCCAATCCACCTCATCCGCCTCGGGCTCCCCTTCCCTGACCTCCAAACCCTTCAACCCACCCACAGGCCCATCCTCCGGCGGCGGCGGCGGCGGCATCGCAAGCCACAGCCACGCGCGGCCGACACTGGCGCAGAACCTGCTCAACACGATGCCGCCCATAATCCCGGGGGGTAAGATCGACCCGATGGCGCTGCCGGTGGAGCTGGATCCGCACCACCGGCGCATGCGCGAGGAGGAGGAGCGGCTCCGCGAGGAGCTGCGCGCCAAGCAGGAGAAGCTGCGCAAGAGCCTGCGCGTGTGGGACAAGCTTGAGCGCGAGAGTAAGGGCTTCGAGCTCAAGAGTGACCTGAGCGAGCGCAGCCTGAAGAATATCGCTGGGGAAGGGCTGGGCGGCGCGGCGTTTTAGCCTGGTTGGCCGGCCGGCTAGCGGTTTTTATTCTTCTCTTCTGGTTTTTGGGGGGCCTATCTAGGCTTTGGGCTTTGGTTCTGGGGTTTGGTTTCGGGATTGGCTTTAGCTTTGGCTTTGCCTTTGGCTTTGGGCGGGCGGGCTACGTGAGCTTGCTCCGGTTGGCTTCGGTCGAGTCAGGCAGGGCTGGCCTATCGGGTCATACAACAAACATACATACATACCTGCCCAGACCGGAACTGATCACATCAATGTGGATGGAGGGAAGCAAAACCGAAAAATCGAAGAACCGAAACAAAGTGTGGGATTCTGTGGCAAGTCATTCTCTGAGGCGCCTGGCCTGGCTGGTGGGGCAAGAGGACAAGAACCGACTATTACTAGTGTGTGGGATGGGGTGGGATGTACTGTACCGAGGAAGAGGCCGACTGACTGGCTTGGCCTAGCCTGACTACCAACCTTTGCTCGCTGGTTCACTTAGGGAAGATTGGAGGAGGAAGAAGGAGCGGCATACAGAGACGGAGCGGGTAGTAGGGTGGCATCACGCATACAAGCGAGGCGGGCCGTTATTTCCTTTGCGTTCTTTTTTTTTTTTTTTCTCTTTCTATTATATCAAATGAGCTTTTTCCTTCACTGGATCTACGATGGCAACAGTCACCCAGATAGACAGTGAGTCCATTCATCAGTCCGCCGTCGCCAGTCGGCCAACCGTCAGGGAGTTGTTTATATCTATGCAATAGGTAATTTGTACGAGGGCAGGACATGGGTAATATCGACCATGGACAGAGAGGTAGACAATGTACATTTAGCCAGATGGCGAATTACCTCCCAAGTCTACCGCAGTAATCATGGGGAGGGGTTGATCTGCGTTGCGTTCTAGACCGTCCAACAAGGAGCCTGCATGGCCGGGGAGGGTGGCAAGGGATTTCTGCAGGAGCCGCTCCTGACATCATCAGATTTGAGAGCGTGTCGATCACAAAACAAAGCGAGCACAGGCAACGAACTTGGCTGTTGGGAATTTCTTGATTTTACTAGCCGGCTAACGCATTGATTACCAGTCCTCCACTACAACCGCGCAGTGCGGTTGAGTTACTTGCTAGCATCGACCTTGGCGACGTAGGCCAGGAGGTCCAGGACACGGCGGGAGTAACCCCACTCGTTGTCGTACCAGCTGACAAGCTTGACGAAGTTCTTGTTGAGCGAGATACCGGCCTTGGCGTCGAAGATGGAAGAGTTGGGGTTGCCGTTGAGATCGCTGGAGACGATCTCGTCCTCAGTGTAGCCGAGAATGCCTAGAGCAGTTATTAGTAGACGTTATCTTGTAGAGTGCATTCGAAAGCAAACTCACCCTTGAGGGAACCCTCAGAGGCCTCCTTGAGAGCGGCCTTGATCTCGTCGTAGCTGGCCTCCTTCTGGAGGCGGCAGGTGAGGTCGACGACCGAGACGTTGGAGGTGGGGACACGGAAGGACATGCCGGTGAGCTTGCCGTTGAGCTCAGGGATGACCTTGCCGACAGCCTTGGCGGCACCGGTGCTGCTGGGGATGATGTTCTGAGCAGCGCCACGGCCACCGCGCCAGTCCTTGGCCGAGGGGCCGTCGACGGTCTTCTGGGTGGCAGTGTAGGAGTGAACGGTGGTCATGAGACCCTCAACGATGCCGAACTTGTCGTTGACAACCTTGGCGAGGGGAGCCAGGCAGTTGGTGGTGCACGAGGCGTTGGAGATGACCTGGGCGCTGCCGTCGTAGGTCTTCTCGTTGACGCCCATCACGTACATGGGGGCATCGGCCGAGGGGGCCGAGATGATGACGCGCTTGGCGCCACCCTTGAGATGGGCGCCGGCCTTCTCGGTGGTAGTGAACACACCGGTCGACTCGACGATGTACTCGGCACCAGTCTCCTTCCAGGGGATGGCGGCGGGGTCACGCTCGGTGTAGAACTTGACCTTCTTGCCGTTGACAACGAGGTCGCTGCCCTCGACGGCGATGGTGCCGTTGAAGACGCCGTGGGTCGAGTCATACTTGAGCATGTACTCCTGCAAGGCGGTTGCGGTTAGCTCCGGTCAGCTTCGGAGGGACGCGTCTCGGGACCATGGCGTGACGATGGGCAACTTACAGCGTACTTGGGCTCAATGAAGGGGTCGTTGACGGCAACGATCTCGACATCATCGTGCTCGACGGCGTTGCGGAAGACGATACGGCCAATGCGGCCGAAGCCGTTGATGCCGACCTTGATAGCCATTTTCTCTGTGCCGCGGTGGTAAGTGAGCTGCTGTTCTTTTGGAGGGGTAGCTCGATCGCGGGGTAAGTGTGAAATGTTGCAGAGCTCAATGGATGACAGAAGGAGTAGCGAGATTGGATGAAATTGGGGATGGGAAAAGCTTTTTAAATGCTCGGGTCCCAGGGGAGTCCGGAACCGGGCAGGAAGCAAGCAAGATGGGATTCTCTGTTTGGTTGCGCAGGTCCGATACAGGCGGGATGAAGCAGGTGCGGGGTCCGTGGGGGAGGCTTTTCGTTGCTTACCTGGGAGTGATAAAGAGATTTGTTGTTGACTAGGAGGTCTTACGTGTTGTCCGGGACAGATGATCGTCCGAGGGAATTTTTGAAGTGTTTTGAGTCAATGGGGAGATGTGGAAGGGAAGGGAGCTTCTCGTGTTGTGGTGGCATGAGCGACAATAAAAATGGTTGAGCCCCTCGCCAAGGTGGGGTGTTCTTTCCCAATTGCTTTGCATCACAGATTGTGCTGAGGTGGGGCAGGTGGGCAGCTTCCCATCCCTCCCTCGAGGTCTCCGTTGCAACCTTGTTAGCGAGCAACTTGGCGGCGCTGCCCGTTTCGGACCGACATCCATGAAAAACATGGTGTAACTCTGCGGCTCGGGCATGGGCGAAACCAACAGCGCATGAGGTATTTCCGTAGCGTTCATCCTTAGCTGCATCCCTCGCCACAGATGCGGCATCGCCGCCACCGGGCAACTCCCCGTCCGGTCATCCCGCTTCAACAGTAAGCGAGCTGAAATCCGGTGTGGTGGACCTTGACCGGGCCGTCGCCCTGCTTGGCTCACAACCATGTGATTTTACTCACTCGGTTTGATCCGAACTTCCAACCACGCCGGCCTCTGCATCCTACAAGTCAACCGTGACCGGGCATGGAATGGATGGCGGCGGAAACGATTTGGCCCCATGAGTCATCTAACCATGCCGTTCTCCCAACGTAAACAATAAGTAATCACTTCCGGAAACAGGAACAACCAACGGGTCTCTGAGCCGCAAACGCATCCCTCCTTCGTAAGATTCCGTGTGTCGTACTCGTTGGTAATGAGGTCCTCGAAATCCTTCGCCCTGGCTTCGTCTGCTAGTTCGGCAGCTCTCTCCCTCCCGGGCCTTCAAGCACAGATATTTGGGAGAGCTCCGGGTAGCAATCCCACTTCCACCTTCCCGCCCTGAAACCTATCCACAACCTCCAAAATGTTTATCGTTCATATATTGCCGCTGTACTGAAGAAGCCGGTTGGTTGCGACCGAGTGATGCTTTACGGCTCTCTGCAGTCAGCCAGCACTCCGTCAAAGGGAGACCTGGTCCTTGTAGTGATACGGATCAGGTTGGTGGGCATGAAGCCGAATGAGTTGGCTGCTGAGCTGTCTTCCAAGATAGACGAGCTACCTACCTAGCGCTATGCTAGTACTTCCCTCGTTCTAGAATGCGAACGTAGGTAGAGATGCGTAGTTTCCAGTTCACCCACTGCTTACATGTAGCTCTCCCCTGCCTCAGACTACCTAGTTATCTCCTGCTCTTTTACTGCCAAAAACCCTCCCTCCCAGGTTCTTCCTTTCATTCAAGAACGCAAGGCATTGTACGGTAGGACTACGGCTCTTGTGTTCAAAAAGAAGTCCATTGTTTAGTTTTCATCGCCCAACATCGCCAATCTCTACAAGAGTGCGGGCTGGGATCCTGGCGATTGGGGAAAGTACATGTAGGTAGTTTGGGTTGTCGGCTGTAGGCTGGGAGAAGTACGGCTCGGAGATGCTATTGCAAGCCTAGCCGGTCGCACATTCCCTTAACATTTACGCCAGGATCAACGCCGATTTCAAACCTAAGGAGGCCGCTAGCAAGCAGGCGATGGATGAAGGCAGAGTCACGGCCGAAATCGAGTCGCTCGGATTCTTCGCCCAGGTGGAAGACCACGACGCTGTTGCTAATACAATTGGGATCACGGCCGTCATGGTCCAGGATATATCCGGCGAGAAGATCAACAACTGCCCGTTTGACATTAGCTGATACAGGGCCTTATTTTTAGTCTTGCTATGCCCGGCTTTTGTCCATCTCCAAGAAGGCAAAGCTCGCCGGTATCGATCCGACGAATGGCGATATCGGCTATGCTTACTTTGAGGATGACCATCCTACGGCCTTGCTCCGGACTATGGTTCAATACCCTGGCATTCTCGGTCTCGCTTTCAAAAAATCGGAGTTATCAACCCTGTTGACGTATTTGTTCCCAGCCGTCTAGCTCATCAGTTGTCTTCCAGTCATGATGTACTTACAGGTAATCGGGGCCCGGAGAGACATGGCGTAGTCCTTGCCCGCGCGGTGTTATAGGGAAATTCGCGACAGGCTCTCGGGGAATGGGATGCGGTTGCTTGGTATCAAACCCCGTAGAAAGCAGGCCTTCACCCCTTCACCCCCTGCCGTCCCAAGGGCTGACAGTGTATAGGATGTGAAATACATTCCAGATCAACAAGATTGCTTGCTCTCACGGTTGGGGGAATGGTAGGAGATGATGATGTGGCTTTGATCCTAAGTCTCTACGTAGTCTTGTAGTTCCGATAGTTTCGATTTCTTTTCTCTTTTCTTTTTTTTTCTCTTTTTCTCCCTGGCTACCCTCTGTTGTGGAAATCAAACCCTGCCACAGTGATTTTTTTGAATACCACAAACACTTGATGCTAGTTAGGTGTTATACCGTAGGTTACCTGCTTTAGACATTCCTCTAACTCTACTAGATGATCCGGGATTCCTCAACTCAAGTCCCCCTTCACCGAGTGTTTTTGAATGCCAAGATCCGCAGAGACAGTTCTGGGGTCTTTCGCTACGGGCACAAACTGATGTCTATCCAGATGTCACTCCTTAACATCGGGACTCGGAATTCAGTTCGGGACTCGTTGTCGGTCACGAAAAGCAAGGCGGTAGGAAACGGACGGGTTCGGCTAAAACTGGGCCAACAACCACGGTAATCTCGGCCTAAGGCCCGAAGGCTGCCGGCGATTATCTTGACTGCTCCGTGGGCCCGCCGCGTTCCGAAGCCGAAGTGGAGAGAGATGGGAACCTTGAGCGGCAAGGCTGTCTCTGACGTTGTTCGTATCCTGGAGGCTGGGGCAATGACACCACCGAGTCACCGACCATTTGGCCCATTTAATAACCAAATATAGACAGTGTGATGGTGTTGATTGAGCCTTTTGCAGGTCAGCAGATAAATGGCCCGTTTCCCGACAGATCCGAGTATCGGCGCGCAAATTCCAGCTATCACGCCACCGATTTGTATCAATAATAATCGGTCATTCGAAACCACCTCTGTCACCTGTGGTTGGAAACACGTGTGGGACGGGTAGGCGATCAGGTTCGGCGGGTATGCTGATGCTAAAACAACAGTGCTGATCGCCAAGCTGCGCCTTCGCGCCCTTCCCCTGGCAAGTTTTGGCCTGTCAAATTTTGACCCGCTGAGAAATCCCAACCAAACAGCTTAAGTGGGCCCTTGGGAGCTTGCCTCTCAAGGTTCCTCCTGTGGACACAACACACAAGGCCGGTGACTGTCGCCCAGAACGGCAATAAGCAGCGCCGGATGGTAAATTGACTCACACTTTTGATCGGTTTTGGGTTTCTCACCGGTATTATTTGTATTGATTCCTAATCTAAATTGTTGCTTTGAGCTTCCCTTGAATGGAATTGCCGTTGTGGTTCGGAACTGGGAGCTATTGAGTGCACGCTGCTGGACCAGTTGAGTTCCTGCCCTTCTTTTTCGTCTCGTCAACCACAAGTGAGTGTGGCTGGTTAGCAATGGCAGTTATGTTGTTTTCTATTGTTCGTGCCTTGTATGCTAAACCCATTTTCACTTGAAGGGGATTTACTCATTAATGTTCCTCTTGCGTGTGCGATTGTGCTGGGCCATTGTTGAGCTCGTTGGTTAGGTAACTAACAGTCTCTCTTTTCTTGTTGTATCAGCGATATTCAACAGAACACTCTGAGAAGGTCAATGGCAATGCAAGAAAACTGGCATTATTATAGCTATGCTAGAGAGAACAAGCAGCGGCAACCACAGGGTTGAAAGGCTCGTCCATCTGAATCTCAACTGTGCCTCCCCCTTCCGCAATGACATCCACAGCTCAAAGTTCACCCTTCTCTCAACCTTTTTACTCTCCATCAACTTACGACCCTCCCACCAGAATTGAATCGAACCAAGCTCTCAAAGTACGAAGAGCAAGAAAAGTAAAGCAAAGCAAGAAACAACAAAAGCAAAGAAAAAACGGAAGAAAGAAAGAAAAAAACAACCACAAACCACACACGAGGAGCCCATCACACCTCCTCCTCACCCACCCCCCCCACCCCCAACCACAACGGCACCCAACCCAACAACCCCTTCCCCCCCCTCACCACCACCACCACCACCAGCACCCCCCTCCCCAACCACCTCCCTCAAATCCCTCCAAATTTCCCTCTCCACACCCCTCCACAACCGAAAAACAAACCCCGCCGGATACGTCTCAAACCCGGCGGCGCGCGCGGCCGCCACGAAGCGGCCCAGCGCCGTTTCGGCCGCCGTCGTGCCCCGCCCCATGCGGTGGTGCGACTCGACGCCGGTGGCTTCGTTGCGCAGCTGCATGTAGAAGGCGCCGTCGGTGAAGCGGTAGTAGAGGCGGGGGATGCATTGTTTGGTGTTGGGGGGGGAGGTGGTGGTGGTTGGGTGGGGAGTCGGGGTGTTGGCAAGGTTGTTGTTGTTGTTGTTGTTGTTAACGACCTCGGGTTGGGGGGTAACCGGGGCGGCGGAGGCCTTGCGGGCGCGCGACTTGCGTCGGGCCGGCGTCTTCTTGGGCTTGGGCTCGGGCTTCTGTTCCTCGGGCTGCTGCTGCTGCTCCTGCTGCTGCTGCGCTTGTGCCGGGTAGTAGTTGGTCGGTTCGGGGACGCCGGTCATGGTGGTACCCGGGGCTTGCGTGGCGGCGTGCTGCGGGTAGCTCGTTGTGGTGGTGGCGTACCCGTCCATAGGCGACGGCGGCGGGGGATAGTTGTGCACGGGGGACGGGTAGCTGCTCTCCACCGGCGACAGCGCCGGGAAGGGCTGCATGGGAGACGAGGACGTGTGGCCGTTTATCCGGGGTGAGCTAGTCGGGCCAGGAGTGCCCGGGGCAGTGGCATAGCCCGGGAGATGAGGGCTGCCCGCCGAAGCGAATCCGTTGGCCGTGCTGCTCTGGCTCGAGACACGGGCATGGGCAGTAGGCTGTCGGGTAGGCGTATCTTGGACCTTAGCCACTTGGGCGGAACCACCGTCGAACCTCGGGGGAGACCTGTACTCAGCCATGATGGCCCGGTACACGGCTGCCATGCCCCTTCTCGCAGGGATCAAATCAGAACCGCTGACCGGGCCCGAAAGTAGAGCCTTCTTGAAGACGCAACCGCGCCGCTCGATCTCCTGGAGGATTCCCTGGAGAAATTTGAAGGCGCCCTTGAGGAAGGCCTGTTGGTCGTCTTGCGGGTCTGTCGCATTCACCGCGACGACGTGGGCTTTGATGACCTGCTTGAGATGGCTGCCAAGTTCGGACCGGAAGTCTTCGATCGGACCGTCCAGCAGCGGCTGTGCAAATACAGCACCAGCGCTGGCCTCCTTGACTACGTGTGCGATGGCGGTACAGATACCGGCCTTGATTGCCGTACCGAACTTCATCCCGCCACTGGGGGGCGAGATATTAAAGTGGAGGGCAGGGTCGATGGGAATCTGCTGAGGGGTCTTGAAGGCCTGAGTAGGGGTTTGGTTGTTTTGAGCAGTCGTCTGGTTGTTTTGAGTAGAGTTCTGCTGGTCTTGGGGGGTGGCCGGTACAGGGGGCGGCTGGGCAATGGGGATAACAGCGCCCTGTTGGTTCACACTCTGGCGACGCTTGGTGGGAGTTTTTATGCCCTGGCCGATGGATGCCTTGCGCTTGTTCTCCGACGATGGAGTCGCTACAGCTTGAGTCGAGACGTGGGCTGAAGACGGAGTCCGCATCTGAGGCAGAGAACCCGGGGTGGACGGCTGAGACGCGTGCTTAATAAACATGGTGTAGCTCGAGGGCGCCTGCTTGGGTTTCTGCATCACAGTACGAAGCGTTTCGGACAAGGTCTTCTCTTTGGTCGGCATCCGTACCGCCTTAGGCTGCGGAACGGCACCAACTGCCGTAAAAGCGGCCTGGATCGCCGTCGGTGTCTGCGTTGTTTGCTGGGCAGCGATGCTGACATTAGTAGAGAACATCTGGTTCATGCCGGAACTATAACCCATGCCGGACATCTGATCCATGTTGGGCAACTGGTTCATGCTGGACAGCTGGTTCATGGGCAGCTGGTCGATCTCGGACATCTGGTTCATGTTGGGCATCTGGCTCATGTTGGACATCTGACCGGTCTGCGACGTCGAGATATCGACATGGCCGCGTGTCTGTCCCATGGCCGGCATGCCGACATTGAACATGCCTTGGCCATTCTTGGGGGACTGTTGGGAAGTAGCCGAGCAAACAAAAGGGTCGGACTCCATGACTTGGTCAAGGCCAAATGAAGGTTCAGTGGTCTGTTGCTGGGCCTGGTCAGAAATCGGCTGGGCTTTGGCTGCGACCTTCTCCTTCGCCGTGGCCTTCTTTTTAGCCGGTGTCTTCTCCTTGGCCGGTGTCTTCTCCTTAGCTGGCGTCTTCTTCTTGCGGGCAGGGGCCTTCTTCTTGCCTGTCGGGGTTTCGGCGGTGACGATGCTGCTCGCTGGCTCCGGCTGGCTCGCCATAGCAGCGGTCGCCGACATGACTTCGGAGATGGACGGGAGCTGCGCCTGGACGTCGCCCGAGAAGAAGTGTTGAGCCATGGCATCGCCGATTAGGCTATCACCCCTCATACCCGTCTGACTCTGAGCAAGCGGTAACTCCGAAAAGTCAAACTGCTCGTCGAATGCTGCAGCCGGGAACCCCGGGGTGGAGAAATTCATCTCAGGCTGGCCGCCGGCCAGAAGCATGTCCTGTTCGGCGAAGATGGTATTGAAATCGAGAGGTCCGTTGGATTGCAGGTGCATGTAATCCGGGAATTGGAAGTCATTCTGAGTCGGGAAGGTGTTCTGGAACTGTTGGTCAAAGTTATCCGAGTCCCCCTAGAACTGGACATCTTGAGCATTGCTCGAGTGCATCTGGGAGGCTCCGGCAATGCCGGAGTTGGTGTTGTTGGGGAAGACTGCTGCTTCTGCGGCGGCCACGCCATCAATGAGGTTGCCGTCCAAATCACACATCACAGAGTTGTGCAGCTGAGGGTCCTCCGGAATCCCCAGCGCCTCACAGATGAGCTTCTGATCGGCCAGGCGTTGAGCCTCACGTTGGGCCTCGGCAGCGCGCGCCTCTTCTTTCATCCTCTCATCTTCAGCGGCCTGAGCTGCCATGGCAACAACAAGCTCCTCGTGGAGTCTCATCTCCTCGGCAGCCTTGGCTTCGGCCGCCTTGCGCTGCTCTTCGGCCTCGGACTCCGTTTTTTCACGCTCAGCAGCCGCAACCTGAGCCCGAGCCTCAGCCTCAGCCCTCTCGCGCTCGTCCTTAGCAGCAGCAACCCGCTGCTCCTCAACAGCAGCAGCAACCTGGCGGCAGGCTCCCTCCTCGATGATAGCCTGAGAATTGACGAGCGCCTCCACTCTGGCGCGCCACATCTCGCGCTCGCGGGACTGCTTGATCAGGTAGCTGAATTTGTCGTACTTGGCTATCTCCCGTTGCCAGTACGCCTCCGACTTGCCGGTCAGCTCCTTGATGAAGTCGTCGCGCTCGGCATCCTGCTTCTCGCCGGCCTTGATGGCGTTGGCATCCGTCTGCATGTTGGCGATGATGGGGCCCACGGCTGGGTTGGCGGCTTTCCAGTTCTTGAGAGAGATGTGTTGCTCGCTCCAGGCAACTTGGGCTGTGATGGCCGACGTCTTGAGATGCTCCGAGGTGGAGCTGTAGTCGGGTTTGGTCTGGTTGGAGTCGGTGGTGGTGAAGAGGTACCACGCTTTGAAGGCTATTTTGTACGCGGCGAGGAGCTGCATTTCCCTGCGGTGCTGATCCCAAAAGTCGGCGCGGAGTTGATCTGCCAGGGGGAGTGTCAGGCTTTGGTGGGCATGTTTGTTATGGCTGACTGTGACCGTCATAACGGTGAATGCGAGATGGGTGGGCCCGCCATGGTAATGTTTGACCATACGGGGAGGGTTAGCTGGCGGGGGTTGGGTGGAGATTCAGTGCTTTGTACTTGCTCTTCTGTCTTTTATGTTTCTCTGCTGTTTGTTTTGGTTCTTCTATGTATGGTTTACTTGTTTTATTTTGGGG
>NT_165980.1:3496111-3520993 GCF_000143365.1 Chaetomium globosum CBS 148.51
TACTCACATAACTGGAAACATCAAACGAGACCCCTCCGTACCTAATGACATGCTGAATAGGTATGCCAGCCGGGGTTGGGGGTGGGTCGCCGCTGTGACCTGCTCTCGGCAATGATGGGGGTCGCCTGGGCAGACTGGGTGCCGCCAGGGAGGAGGCCACTGGTATTTTCTGAGTCGGGGAGTTTGGGGTCAGCCGAAGCCTCGCCGTTTGTTGAATAGTGCCTTTTGTAGCTCCGGGCCAAACAGAATATTGTTGTTGAAGCTGTTTGTGGGAATTGTGCCGCTGTGGTGGTCACCGTTGCCAATGGTGGCCTGGTTGACAGTGATGGCGGAGTTGCTAACTCTGTCATTGTCATGGAATTCCTCATGGGGATCTGTAACTGCATTGGTGGATTCGTCGATGGTCGTTGGGGAAGTCAAAAAGTCGTGCGTCACCGGGATAGGCTTGCAGTCATCCGAGCCAGTCAGCTCGCCATACTTGCGAGAGGAGTTGGTCTCTCTCGACTGGCGTTTCGGGGGCTTTGACCTGTTCAGAGCCAGAAGTCGTGTGGTCGCTGTCCTCGGGCAGTGAGTTGCCATTGCCGTTGCTCTCGTTCTCAAGAGCGTTCTCAAAATACTCATTCATATTGCTGATGTCGCCAAAAAGCGAGTCAACGTCAGAGCAACTGTCATCGTTGTTGTTGTCGACATGCTCAACACCAACACCCTGATCAACGGGCGTGGTGTAAGCGGGAGAGGCATATTCCTGATTGTCAAAATTAGCAAGCTGGTCATGTCAGATCGATCATCCAAGTGACACTTACCTTCAACTCATAATTGGACTGAGAGACAGGACGGGCAGGGTATGAGACAAGCTCGTCGTTTACAACAATAGCAGTGCCTGACTGCTTGGTGGTAGCAGAACCACCGCCAGCGACCGGGCTGGCAGCAGAAGACATTTTTTTATCGAGTCGATAACTTGATCAATGCCGCATATTCGGCGGCGAAACGCGCGATGAACTGGTGGTGGTTTTGATGAAGTGGTTGAGCGAAGTGCGAGATCGCTCGAGCAGTAAAGACGAAGAGGGGTAACAGAAATAGAAGAGCTTGAGGGAAAGGAAAATTTTTAAATCGCGAAGCCAACGCGAGAAACGGAAAAATCGCGTGTGAGAGCGGATTATCTCGTACTTGATGGCCGGGTTTGCGAACCGCCGAGTAAGAGAAACGGAACGCGCGGTCAAGAAGTTAGGCAGCCAAAACCGAACCGACCAGGGAAGTATTCTCCCCGTTGATATCAACTGGAGAGGAAAGTTGGAAGCAGAATCTCAGTCGTTGAAGATCGAAGTTGGTGGTAGAGTGTTGGGAAAAGAAGGTCAATTCAGAAACCACGAGAGGAAGAAGTGGGAAACGGTGGCTGGAGGCAACGATAACCTGCCAACTTAACTACCCCCCAAAGTATTGCTCGGGAATGCTGCAAAATTCTTAGTTCACATATTCCCAACCTCCCCTGAAGCGTTGAGAGCAGAGGCACGGTAGGAGTAGAAGAACACCGGCACTGTTGTGCCACTTTCAACCATTTTAGCTCCCCTACGATCATTTACCCAAGGAATCCAGACGGAAATAGTCAAGCAACTTCCACTTAAAGACAGGGAGGTAGCGTAGGTACTTTACATGGCTGGCAGATACTGCCGACAAAGTTGCCCTCTTCGCCTACCTGAGGCCAGACCCAGGGGGAAGAACCGCACCCTAGCCCAATAATAAACAAACGGTTAGCTTGGTTTAATAAGAGTCTCCTTGGAAATGAGGGTGTAGTGTACTTCAACGCTGGGCAAAAATAAAATAAAATAACAGGGAGATGTAACGACTGGAGCACAATATACCCCTCCCTCACCAAACATGTAAAGTGCGACCCCAATGTAAAGAAACCCGATATATTACTACCAGACCATCAATAACGACACAGCATTTTCGTGTGCCAGTCCCCAAAAACGCCAATAAACGCTCTTATACTATTGAGCAAAAGCAACCCTCCCAAGCGTACAACCCCCCGTCCGGAATCAAGACACCTCCTCGACCATCTTCCCCCGAAGTCCCTCCCCGCTAGGTTTGAACACCTCCCCCACGGGGCCAGTGAGCAGATCATCAGGCACGCCCACCCTGTTGCCCGTCTTAGTGCTCACCCAGCGGACAAACATGGGATCGACGCGCTGGCCGTCCGAGTCGGGCGTCTCGTCGCCGCCGGCCATGAGGGCGGCGTTCTTGCGCGTGGTTTTCGGAGCCTGTTTTTTGAGGAGCTTGTTGATGGTTTCCATCTGCGGGATTTGATATTAGTCTCATGTATCCAGGTGGTGATAGAGGGCGGGGCAAATGTTACCTTCACTTCCTCATTGCGCTTGTCGCTGAGGTTGCGTCTACGCCGGGCCATCTCGGCGCGGCGCATCGAGAGTTCCTCGGCGGTGAAGTGCTTTTTGGCTTGGACCTCTGTGTTCTGTTAGAATCCGCCGCAGCGAGGGGGGAACCAAATCGGGGTCCTTACCATCGGATAGTTTCATGTACTCGTGCGAAACATCGCCCAACTTGGCCCGCTGGCGGGCGGTCAATTTGGATAGGTCGGGTGTGTCAGCACGGCTGAGGTCGTCCTCGCCGCTCATGAGCTCCACGTCATCCTCGCCCTCGGCGTCCTCGTCCGCCACCTCAATTTCCTCTTCGCCTTCGGCATCAACGTCCTCGTCCTCGTCGCCTTCGGCGTCTTCCTCGCCGTTGGCGACTTCAACAGTGACGTCTTCAGGCTCGCTCTCGAGCTCGCTCAGCTCCTCGTCGTCATCCTCTTCCTCATCATTGACAGCCCGGGCTTTCAGTATGGCTGTGTCTCTAGCGACGGGCCTTGCCACAGCCGCGCTTCTCCCTTTGCTAGGAGTCGATGTGCTCTTGGCAGGCTTGGTGATCTTGATAGCCGGGGGCCTCGGCGCGGGGGTGGCGTCCATGTCGACGTCTCCATCCGCGTCAGCATCGTCGTCTTCGCCCTCAGCGTCAACATCCATGTCGTCTCTGTCGTCGTCGCCCTCGGCATCGTCCTCGCCAACGTCCTCCATTTGCTCATCGTCGTCCTCTTCCTCATCCTCGTCGTCATCCTCGTCGTCGTTCTCGGCCTTGGTAAAGCTCCGCGGCACGACCTGGATTTCGGACCCCTCCACCGACCGATCCCCATCATCATCCTCTTCTTCCTCGTCATCTTCCTCCTCCTCGTCATCATCCTCTTCCTCCTCCTCCTCATCTTCTTCATCCTCGCTACTCTCAATCACATAGCTCTTCTTCCCGCCCCTCGTCCGCTTGCTAGCACCTCCCACCCCACCCTTACCACCACCCGCACCAGCGGCCGTCACGCTGCCACCAGCCGACTTGCGCTTGCCGCTGCTGCTGCTACCGGTCGCGCCGCTACTGGTGGCCTGGCGCAGTTTGCTGGAGGGGAGCTTGACGGTTAGGTGGATGTGCTGGTTGTTGGGGTCGCCGCCACCGACACCACCACCACCATTACCGCCGGGACTGCTGCTCGCCGGGGATGATGAGGTCGGCCCCCGGGAGAAGGAGGCGAAGCCGTTCCCCGAGCGGCGGGAGCTGCGCGATGACATGGTGCGCTGCTGCTGCTGCTGCTGCTGCTGTTGCTCGGTGGGTTCTCGGTCTCTGTCGGCCATGTCAGTGATTGCTACGGTGGCGCGCTGGGCGGCCGAGCGACGGGGCCGCGAAGACATGATGCTGGTTTTGGAGGGGCTGCTGCTGCTGCTGCTGCTGTTGTTGCTGTTGTGTTGTGATGTGATGTGTCTATTCCCGGTCTGGGAGACGCAGATGCTGTAAGTGTGATTTAAGCGGTGATGATGGCGGGTGGTGATGTTGATGATGATGGTGGTTGTTGTGTTGATGGTGGCGGTGGAAGCCCGAGATGTAGTGCGAGGGAGGAGATGGTATTGTCCGTTTGTCTGTGCCGGGGTCCGAGTGATGTGGGGGATCTGGCTCAGAGATGGCCCGGGGCATCAGGCATATCGGGCGTGTCGTTCGAATAAGCTTGCCGTGGCGAGAAGGTTCAATCAAAGCCCAGCGTGCCAATGGAGAGAAGCCACAGGGGCATCAAATCAAGCCGCGTGCCCACACACAGATCAAGCCAGCCAAGCGCGAGATCCGCCTGCAACCCGGCATTCGCTATCCGGATCCTGCAGGTTTCTGTCCCGAGAGTCTGAAAAGTGTCGCTGGCGCTGGCGTTGAACAACGCGTGCAGCCTTTGGCTTGGATGCTTTTTCTTGCTCGTTTTTTTGTGTTGTTGTCGGATGGACGTCGAGGCACAGCCGGCACAGTTTGGTATGACGGTAGGTTTCACAAGCAATCAAAGCCGTGATTGATGGCTGCAGCGACACGACACTGCATTTCAGGCTTGGTCTCGTCCCATCATCATCATCACCCCTCGTCAACTTGACACTTGCGCGTCGCAGATGGTGACCACATCTCACAACAGAAACAGCCCGCAGTCGCGCAGCCCCTTTTCACCGCAGCATTGGAAGACTTGGCTTAACACTGCTTTAGATCACTCACATTTTGGGTGGTCAGATTCGGTTGTGGCTGGACTCGGATGTCCCGATTGATCTGGATCGATGTCGCTTTCAGCTTGTAGCCTGCGACTGATGGTGGGACTATCGAGGTTTATCTCCGGAAGCTCTGGAAAAGAAGGTCATCTGAAATTAGTATACTCCCAGGTGGTGTGTTCCTCTCAAACTCAGATACCATTTCCAATGACTTGAGAGAAGATTGTGTACGTACCAAACACAGCGATGTTTCTGGTGGATTTGGCTTTTTCAAGAGGGTGCAGACAGCCAAACCAAGCCGGCTATTAAGAGTGACTGGCCGCGTAATGGTAGATAATATATATCAAGACAGGTATACGAATGTATATGGGACAGCGGTTCCAACCAGCGTGGTGCCAAATTGGCGGTTTGATAACAAAACACCAACATTCACCCTGGATCTCACATTCACAAGGCTGGCCCAGGCTGTCTCGCGAGACCATAGCCACCGCGGCATGATGGGCTGGTGGGCCCCTGGGCCAGGGAGCCGGGGTCTGTAAGTTAGGTGGGACTGTCGGCTCATGATGCCCCACGAACCGGCTGGGATGCACGGGCCAGTAACCCAATTACCGCTGGAGACGAGCCTCGGCAGTCCCGAGCTGTTACAAACCCCGAATTGCCAGTCGAGGACCGAGCCTAACAAACACTACTTTGCTCTCTCTACCATTACCCGTACGCGCGCGAAAGGTCACATCCTAGATTGCTTCAACATTCACGACAATGGGCGAATCCGAGGAAGAGAACAAACAGGAAGTCTTGTCCAAACCGCAAGATCAACAAGGTGCTGCACCAGCTCCCTCTCCATCTCCCGAGGCTGAGCAGACCACCCCGCGCGAAGAGACGCTCGCGCAGGCAAAGAAGTTTCTCCAAGATGCAGAGGTGCAGAATACAACACCAGAACGCAAAGCCGAATTCCTCAAGAGCAAGGGACTAGCAGACAGTGACATAGAGGGACTGTTAAACGAGGTGACCCAGGATGGGCGGCAAGAATCCCAACCCTCGGTATGTTTCGGCCATGCTGGCCATCGCAGACTTAAACTGACGGGGCTTCGAACTCCAGATTCCAGAAGAAAGGATAGAGCCGCCGCTGTCTAAGAAGGAAGACCGACCACCAATCGTAACATATCCCGAGTTCCTAACCAAACCCGAACGGCCACCACCTTTGGTTACGGTCAATCGCTTCCTCAACACCTTATATGCCTTCGGCGGCTTGTCCACCATCGTTTACGGCGCAAGCAAGTTCGTCGTCGAGCCAATGGTCCACACACTCACCGAAGCGCGCATCTCGCTCCACGACACGGCCAACCAAGACCTCGCGAAGCTCGTCGCCAAACTCGAGACAGTCGTCTCCGAAATCCCAGAGTCCAAGCCGAAAGACGCCAAAGCCACCGAAAAGCACACCGATGACGACGTGGTTAGCAGCTACGACGACCCGACCGAACTCTTCCACCGGGACATTGGCATCCAAACCTCCCTCCCCTCGTCCCCCAACCCCCAGTACGCACACCACTCGCAACAAAAGGAAGCACCCACAACCCACCAGAGCCAGCGCCTCGCGCGCCTGACGGCCGCGCTCAAGTTGCTCAACGAGAGCGTGGGCGACCAGACCGAGACGCTGGGCGACGTGCACACGGTCATGGACGTGCTGCAACAGGACGTGGACAAGCTCAACGCGGCGGCCGCGACCGACTTTGTCGGCAACTTCTCCATGTACGGCGGCCCGAACAAGAACGAGCCGGACGACGAGATCAAGCGGGCCAAGGAGAATATCAGGCGCGTCAAGGGGGCGCTGTTGAGCACAAGGAGCTTTCCGGCGAGCAGTCGGTAAGGGGGGGAGATGGTGTAGGGTTAGGGGTGGGGGCTGGGTTGGGACAGGGACGAGTATATGGTAATGGTTGGTCTCCTTTTGAAGATTGCGGTTTCTCTGTGAGCGGAAATGACGGCAAAGTTGGGATTGGCACGGAGAGGCACTCGGAATCTTGCATTTTGGCGGAAATAAGCCCTCGTCACGGGGGTGGGCTACCGCCAGTCGTAATGCGAAACGACATGTCACTATCAACGACATGCATTAGAGCTCTTTGGTCATTGTGGTGGGGCCTTGGTCGCTCGAGGGATATTTGGGGACACCGTTAGTGTAGTGGCTGGAGGCGAACTGCTACTGGTGGGAGCTCTGCTGCGGAGTGAGGTGGGAGTCCATGTCAAATCCTGTGAGGGCGATCGGGCGCCACTGTTGAACAGTGCAGTGGGCATGTACACACATGTACTTTTTCAACACAATGGGGGAAGTGCGTCGGAATGTGATCTGGCGGTCATCTCCGCGGGGAATCAAACTGTAGAACAAGTTTTCATCCAAGGGCCTGTCGGCCGATAGAGCACAGCATATCATCTCACACAGAACTTGTCTCTAGCTCGACTCGGCCGGCCAACGGAGTCGTGCGCCGTCGGCTTGCCTGCTTCACCGCCCATCGCCGCCGGCTGTCGCTTGTGATAGTGGAGAAGGTATCGAGATGCATGCATCGGAAAGCTGCAGATTCCCCACAGAGGCTAGACCCTTCCGAGACCCCCTTGCCGCAAGCTGAATGTTTGAATTGTACGGATTATACTAGGACAAGAGGACAAGCGAAGAAGCATTTGTGAAGGTGCATTTCGGACGGATTTGGGGTTTTGAATCATAAACATGGAGTGGATGGGCTGTTTGTTCCCCATGGTCGAATGATACTCTCTGTGAACAGCTCCCTGCAGGCGCGCATATGGGGATAGAATGATTGGTCGCACCCGTTGAAAGTGAGGGATCGCGTGCAGTCCTGAGAAACCTCGATCCTGGTCACACGATCGTCGAAAACGGACAGCCCCCCCGCACAGGAAACCCTGTATCCACACCCTGGCGCCACCTCCGGCTCACTGCCGCCGACGCTTTTTTCAACATCAAGCAAGCAAGCACACACTCACTCGGAGGCTGTCTTGTCTGACATCTTTTTTTTATTTTTATTTTAGTTCAACCCTAGTCACGCAAAGTACTAGGTCGCCAGGCTAAGGAACAGAGAACGAGACGGAAGAAGACACTCGAAGCCGAAAGCGGGAAGCTGTGTGTCTTTGAATTGTCAAGCGACTTTAATTGACAGGGCATTGACAGGACCGGGCAGCAAAGGTGGCGTCGGACCCTGCCGCCATTCCCCAGATTCGGAGTCTTGGACCAGGCTCGACAGACCAATCCGCAAGCAGCAGACCAAGCTGAGCACAACGCGGAACAGGATGCACAGCGACGAGGACGGGCCGCTGATCTCATCAGAGGTCCTCGAACCATCCGACAAAGTGCTGATCCCTGACCTAAATGGCCCTCTGTTAAAGAAGGACGGACTCGGTTGTGGACACAGCCAACACGCCACGGACGCCCCCGAAGCTGGCGGTTGCCATTGCCCTCAACAGCTGGGCGCGCTGGGTCATACCCAGACGGTGAATCCGAATTCGCAGGCAGCACAAAACCCTGGACTCGATGAACCCGGTATGTCACTCGTCGTTCCTTCTTTCGTTCGCTATAAGCGGTCTAGGCGACTTTGCAAGTTTGCCACGAGCTTGCCTCTTTTGGCCTCGCTTGACGAACCAGAGCATCCTCCTCGCCTTTCAAAGTTTTCCTCTTTTCTATTTGATCCCCCGGGAATATCCCACATGTCCCGCAATTGCCAAGCATCGCGACTGTGGATTGAGTGCAACTTCATCAGCTTCTGGGCCCTCCCGACAGTCGGCCAAGCACGAGGCTGCAGGCGCACATGTCACGGCAGCTTGGCCTCCAAGTTAACTACGCAGATCACTAACCCTTGCTTGCACGCACCCCCTTCAACAGGTCTAGGCAGTCCCGGCCTGCTTGGCGAGACCATCATACCACTTCCAGGCCTGGTCGCCCCGCACACTCAGGGCGAGCTCCAACTCCCCGCGCCGCCAATTCCTATAAAGGCTGCTACCCCAGAAGCGTCACGCGCGCCCACCGGTGGCGATCACCTCGCTCCTGAGCTTTCTCTCGACACAACTCCATCCACCATGATCTTTTCAGATCTGTATAGGTCGCCGAGGACGACCCTCACCAAATTCCGCAATTCTTTTCCCCAGGGCGACCCACCACCCCCAGATCCTTACGCCGACCTTGTTAGTAAAGACAAGACCAGGAATAGGGAAGCCGTAAAGAAGTACCTTGGCGAAAAGATTCGAAACGACTGGCAATTCACATGGCCGTCCGTGGTGGCTTCGGAACCGACTCCGACAGAAACCCCAGCCACCGTGCAAGGGGAGGGCAACCGGGCAACTGGTGACGTCGTACAATACGCCACCCCGCCGTTAGCGGCAACCGATGATGAAGTCCCAAGGGATCCAGGGGAAGAGGCCGACTCCGAGTCAGACGCAGCGTCCGTGTACAGCACCATCTCGGAAGATCCTATGCACTTCCGGCCACGGGCAGAATGGACGTCGGATCTATCAGACGACGATGGGCCGGTTCAAAGTTCAGCCTCCCCCTTTCGCTTTGACAGTCCGGAGGCCGTTGGAGCGGCTGTCCACAATTCCATCGAAAATAAGCGCGCATGCCGGAGAAGAGCTGTGCGGGATGAGATAAAATGGAACCCTGGGCTGGCATGCTTCGAAGCTCGCCGCAACGCCTGGACGGGCGCAAAAACGGTACGGTTGAAGCCAAAGCCAGCAAGTCCCGCCTCACCTTCCTCCGCTCGTCGCCTCTTTTGGAGGCACCAGAAGACACAGTCGTCGGTCTCCCAAACCGCCGTCATCACCTCCAGCTCGCCGTCCGGGCCAACTTCGCCCATTTCCCCAACCACGACTCGCACATCCACAACGACTGCCTCCGATTCAGACTCCGCGGGCGCACACAGGACAGTCTCGCAAGACTCTAGCGCCCCTGCTATTCTTCATCCAGTCCACACCATCGTTCCCGTCGCTGACACTTCTTCCACACAAACTCCATGGCGCTCTTTGATGCAGCCGTCATGTACGGCTCCCTCTACGATAAAGTCGTCACTCAGAGCCAACAACCCTCCTGTCCCGTCAATCTCGCTGACATGTTGCGCGCCTGTGTTGTCGGCTGGAAACGCGACGGCGAATGGCCCCCGAAAGCCATATACACAGTCCCGGCCCCCGTCCCAGCACCGAACGCCGAGGTCATTGCCATGCGCCAATGGAAGGCTCAGAAGCAGCGGAACAAGAACGCAGCGGCGGGTTCCGGGTCGGGAAGGAGGCTGAGCCTCGTCGGGCTATTTAGTGGCTCGGGCGGTGCCGCAACCAAGACGGCTAGCACGGCGGCGACGGCGGCGGCGACGGCGGCGGCGACGCAGGAGGTCAAGGAAATTGGGCTGGGCCACTCGCAGTCCCATTCCCATTCCGACGAGGGCGCTGGATCCTCGGGGAAGGCGCTGTTTAGAAGAAGCCTGCAAAAGGTCTTGTCGCTCGGGCAACACGGTCACGCACATGGTGCTGCCAACGGTGGCGGGGGCGGGCCGATCTCGCCGACTACTCCTGCTACGAAGGAGGTTGCCGCGGCAGTTTGAGACTAGGGATAACTAGAATCGGTGGTGGTTCCCGCAACAAGTGGGATGATGTGTTTAGGACTTTTTCGATGGTTTCCTCTCCGGTGCTGGGCTTGGGTTTTTTTTCTCGGCAATCGTGGGTGGTTAAGAAATACCGTACACCGTGCTGCTTGATACCCCATTTATTTATTAGTTTGATATCATCAGGAGGGGGTTCGGAAGACGGTGACCAAGGGCAAGGGACAAGGGAACTTAGTGGTATAATGTGTGACATGATCAACTCAATCATTTGGACATGGGTACGAAGTAATGGGGATTGAATATATAGCATTGAGCCCCCCTACATCGCATGAAAGCCACAACACAAAACGCAGTCGAAGAAACTCCACACAACGAATTATCAATTCCTCAGGAGCCATTGTCGGTATGGTATGTCTAGCCGCATCCAAGGCCCGCACCAACCAGCTGAAAACTATTCTATCCGCGGGTATTTCGGACGGGGGAAAAAAGAGAGGAACAAACCAAAAAAAAAGAGACGCCCTCTTCAAACCAACAGAACTTACTCCTCCCATGCAGACATGTACTTTGCGACGTAATGTAACAGATGCAATCCCCTCCCTTTCCCACCCGTCCGCGCCTTTCCAATTTCCAACCCAGATCTACCTACCCACCCATCAATCAATCAACCCATCCCCACCACTGTTATCTCCCTTCACCCACCGGCTGAGTGTCACCCGCCTCTTGCGATTACATGCCTGTCACGCGCATGGCCACATACCCGACCGTGACGGTCACGACGAGCGAGATGATACTGCTGGGCACGCCGACGCGGATGAAGTGCTTGACCTTGAGATAGCGCTGGCCGGCGGGATCTTCCTTCATGATGGCGGCTGCAGGTGCGGTTTGTGTTAGTTACGGGGGTTGGGGGTTGTTGTTTGGTGAGGAGGGGGGAGGGGAGAAAGAAAGAGTGGAGGGACGACGTACTCATATTGGGGAACCCGCTCGTCGGCAGGGCCATGGCGGCACTGCACATCAGCACGCCGGCCATGACTAGCAGGTTGGGATGGGGCTCGTCCAGGCCCTTGCCGACGTTGTACACGAGCGGCAGGATGATCAGGGCGGCGACGGTGTGGCTGATGAAGGTGGCGATGACGAGGATCAGGCTTGAGAAGACAACTAGGATGCCGTATAAGCTGTACTCCTCGACGTGCTCCGTAATAGCGCGGGTGGCGGTGTGCAGCAGGCCGGACGAGTTGACGGCCTTGCCGAGGGACAGGCCACCGGCGGCGAGGATGATGATGGTCCAGGGGAAGTTGTTGAAGTCCTCCTTGGTCAGGATGCCGACGCCAAAGAAGAGCACGATGGGGATGATGGCGATGACGCCCATGTCGCCGAAGACGCTCTCTAGGCTGTGCGAGGCGCACCACAGGCCGATGGTGGCGATGGTCACGGCCGAGACGAACCATTGGACGCCGGTAAACTCGTCGCGCACGGGTCGGACGGGCACGATGGTGGTGCCGCGGCCGGGCTTGAACGCGATGAGGAGGAAGAGCCAGATGAAGAACAGGGAGATAATGCCGACGGGGAGGGCAATGAAGAACCACTGGCCCCAGGTGGGCGGCGGCTCCATGATGCCGATGGCAACGACGTTTTGCGGCGAAGCAATCGGGGAGAGCATGCCGCCGATGTTGGAGGCCAGGGCGATGCCGATGATGACGGCCTTGGACATGGGGGAGCCGGCGGGCAGGTTGCGGAGCATGGGCTCGATGATACCGAAGCAAAGAACGGGTGCCGCGACGTTGCTGATCAGCATACTGGCGACGGCAGCCACGGCCATATTGGCAATGAGAACCGTCTTAGGTCGCGTGCCGGCTTTGCTGAGGACAAAGGTGGCGATGCGCTTGTCGATGCCGCACTTGGAGAGCGCCGCTGCGAGAGTAAAGCCACCGAGTAGGAGCATGATGACAGGCGTCCACATAGCGGCGAAGACGGCGGCGGTGGCGTCTTTAGAGCCCAGCCTCGCGTGCGGCTTCTCCTTGTCGCGGAAGACTTGAAGGACGACGCATAGGAAAGGAATGAGCAGCGACGTGACGAACAACGGCAGCGCCTCGGTGGCCCAGAGCAAGCTGACGAGCACCAGCATAGCCAGGCAGTTCTGTTGCTCGGCTTTCTCCATGATGGGAGTGTAGAGGATCGCGAAGAAGAGCGCGATTATGATGACAAGAGTGAGTGTCGTCGACGTGAGCAGCCAGGTTGGGCAGACAAGGCGGCCCAGGGGAGTCGTTATCTCCTTGGTCGGCAATACGATCTCATCATCGCCTTGCAGTCGCGTCCTCTGGGCATCAGCGTCAACCCCAAGAAGGGTATGGCCCAGACTAGCAGCCTCGGCTCGCCGTTCCAACCCGATCAGGTCTCTCCAGACTGTATTCCGTTCCCATACGACGTGCTCTCTCAGGTGGGATCTGAGATCCCGAATTGCCGTTTCTGAGTCACCGTGGGTGACGATCACACTGTATGCTTGCACCATCTGTGTGATGCGCTCTTCCAAACCCCTTGTGGTATCGGCACGGAAGGGGTAGGCGGTGTCGACAAATGTGCTCATGTATTTGGGCCTCAGCCGGCGGTCGATGATCTTGTCAAACTTCTTCAAAACCTTGCTAAAACCGGTTCGGTTCAACTGAATATACGATTTAAGTTCGCACAACTGGACGTAGATGTTGATCATCCGCTTCTTCAGCATGATCCCCGATGAGAATAGGGCGGCTTGCTCAGCGTAGTCGTCGTAGTTCATGCTCATTCTCCGCACCGACCGCGTGAAGTCGGTTGACGCTGTCATATCGGTCGAGGCCATCATCGAGTTCCGCATACCCCCGCGCCCTCCCAAACTTCTGCTCCGTCTCTTGCTAGTGAGACCCGTCTCTTCGTCTCCTTCTTCATCGCTGTCCTCCTCCATGCCATCCTCGGTGGAGAGCTGGCTACGCGTGCTGCCTCTCCGTAGCCGCCCCGGATTGGAAGTTGTCCTCTCGAGAGGCCGAGAGGGTGGGCGAGCCTCATCGATGACGCCAGCCTCTTCCTCGAATTCCTCGGCATCCTTAAGAAGGAGATCTACCTCATCGAATAGCTCATTCTCTTTGAGGACATAAAAAGAGGTAATCTTTTCCAACTCCACGTCTAGGGCACGGCCAAAGACGGCTTCGGGATTATCGTCTTGTATCAGCGGCCGGGACTCGGCGTCGCCCGCTGGCTGGTGGATGGCCTTCTCGAGCTGGTATATTCTGGGGCGACATGTTAGCGCATCAAGCCCTCCGATAAACCACGGTAGGTTCCAAGGTCCCCTTACAGCTTCTTGAGGTTGCTATAAGCAATGTAGTGATTGCTCCAATCTGGAACAGCATTGAACTGGATGCTATGGGAGAACTTCATTTCGTCCTGCTGCTCGAGCCACCTGCGCTTCTCGGCCCGCTTGATGTCGTACAGGCGCTGGCGTTCGTTGGCAAAGTCGCGGTACTTTTCGGCCGCGGTCGGATATGGCTGTAACTCGATCTGGTCGGACGGGTTGTCGGATGGGTTGTCGGACGTGGTACGCTGCGGGCTCCCTCCCCTGTCGAGATTGCCTGGAGGTGTTTGTCCGGTCGATGCGGCTGCCTGCTGCGCGCGAAGACCAGCGGGTCGGTTTGGGGAGGGGGACGAGAATGCGGACGGGGGTAGAATTTTCAATGATTCTGCCTCGAGGGCATCCGTAGACTCGATGAATGGTGCAGAAGTTGACTGGTTCTCGGTTCCCCAATCTGCAGCGCACATTGCGATAATACGGCATCAACCCGCCCCACTTACGCACCGCGACTCCACCCCCCGTTGGGTGGTCGGGAGCCTGGAACGCCTTGGCGACAGTGATCCCAGCGCTGAAACCGTAAAATTGGGGGGCATAAGTGTTGTAATTACGTACATTATGGGCTTGGCCGCGATACGTTACGTACAAGCGCCTATCAGCCTCTCACCGCTGGTACAACCCTAACCCTTTGTATCGCCTTGACCCCAAACCCGTGGCTCAGTCGGTCTCCAGGATTGGAGAAGCGCGTGGGATTTGAGACAAGCCTTCCACGTGCCGCCTTGACCCACGACCCCAGGTAGTATCGAGGTCTTTTCCAGTGCCGTCTGACCAAAACACAAGAACTAGGACAGACATGGGAATTTATGGCAAGGCTACCTAATGTCTAGCAACGAGCCACGAGCCATGAGCCACGAGGCCAGTGCCGCAGACTCGCAGCACAAGGGGAGAACCGGGCGGAGAGCCGACCTGTTAGGCTGTTTCAACCAGTCGATTTTCTCTGAACGTGCAGCAGACGGGGCCATCGAGAATAGCATTCAATGGGGAAGCAGATGAATGAGGCATGACCGGCTGATTAAACCTTTTTTTTATTTTATTTTTTAAAAAAGATAAAAAGAAGAAAAGAGAAAGAGTGTGAAAAGAAAACAAGAAGGAAAAGAGACCAAAAAAAGAAGAAAAAAAGAAGGAAGAACGGAGGTTGATATCTGAATTGCTCCGTGTCTCCGTTCCCGGGCCCGTCATTTGACGAATACTAGTGTAAATCCAGGGGACGAGGATGATGACGACAATGTGCTTGATTGATTGGTCGTGTTGTTGCCCTTGAAGGCCGCGTCTCTGCCCTTTCTAAAATTGAGCTGAGCTGAAGGAGCCGCCAAGGCGGGTCGTCATCCTGCTCGGACTGCTTTTCTGTTTACATGGTAAGTTAGACCTTGAAACGGATGAGGCTCAGCAATAATTATCGAATTAAGAAACGGCTGGATGACGCGTCATACGAGCATAGCCCATAGGTAATCTCAACGCCGTAGGAAGTCGGGGCTATGAAAATGAAACGGTCGACAGTGAAACCCCTAACCATCGGTTTGCCTAGATAGATACTTATATACCTACTTATTCTTGCTTACACTCGAACTTTCTTTCCCCATTCCACATACACATCAACATTGAACCCCTGAGAGTCGCCGGGACCGCATTGAACCTTCTGAATTCCCAGCCCATACCTCCTCGGCCCCGGGCATTGTTTGGATTAGCCTCAACCGAGCTTCAGGGACAGAAAAAGAGGCAGAAAGAGAGACGAGAACCCACCGCAACAACATACCTCCCTACTTACACACCACCCGCTGACTACCTTGAGCATCCCCCCCTTAACTACAACACCATGGTCTGCGCAACGGGCGAGCCCGACTGGAGCGGCGTCACGCTTGAGACGTTCAACTTGACACTGCTTCAAAACCCCAGGCTATGCACGTCGTGTACTTGCCCGCTCGAGCTCAATGGCCTCCACTTCGGTGTCATGTCATATTACCCCTCGCTGGCCGGCAACGCCCTGTTCGCCGCCATCTTTGGGCTCTGTCTACTTCCGCAAATCTACCTGGGTATCCGCCACAAGACCTGGGGTTACCTGATCGGCATGACGGGCGGGATCCTCCTCGAGCTTCTGGGGTACATTGCGAGGATCTTGATGCGTGACAACATGTTTACCGACTCGTATTTTATTATGTAAGTTCTCGCTTTTTCCCAAACCCCTTACATTGCCTTTCTTCCCCCCTTTATTTGATTCCATTTTCATCTCCGGTCCGGTCGGCATATGATTAACCCGTTTTCCCTCCAGGTACCTCGTCTGCCTGACCATCGCGCCCGCCTTCCTCGCCGCGGGCATCTACCTCAGCCTCTCGCGACTAGTCGTCATCTACGCGCCCGACCGCGCGCGCCTCCCCGCCCAAGTGTACACATACATCTTCATCGGATGCGACGTCGTAGCACTAGTCCTACAAGCAGCGGGCGGCGCGGTCGCGTCCATCTCCGAGCTTGGCTCACCCGCGCTCAGGGCCGGCGTCGACACCATGATCGCGGGCGTCGCCTGGCAGGTTGTCGCCCTGGCCCTGTTCGGCGTGCTCTGCCTCGACTTCTGGATCCGCGTCCGCTCCACCCCGACCTCGGCCCTCAACCCGGCCTTTGCGGATCTGCGCGCGCAGCGTTCGTTCCAGCCTGGGTTTTTGGTCGCCATGTTGCTCACGGGTGTCTTTATCTTTGTGCGCTCCGTCTTCCGGTGCGCGGAGCTCTCGGAAGGGTTCAACGGCCCGTTGGCCAACGACGAGGTCACCTTTATGGTGCTCGAGGGAACCATGATTGCGTTGGCCTGCATTCTCCTGACGGTCTTTCACCCCGGCCTGGTGGTCGGTGGCGAGACGTGGTTGGCTGCGGGCTGGAAGGCCGCGAAGCGTAGGGCGGCAGCCGATGCGGAAAAGGTGCGGCCGGGGACTGATTCGGGGAGTGATAGCCTGTGATGGGCGCAAGGGATTTGTTTTTTTAGCGTGGTTTAATCCTCGAATTCGGGTTGCTTAATGATACCTCGAAGGGTGGGATGCTCTTGGAATAGGAGTTTATAGATGGGTTTGGCTTACAGAGATAGAAAACGATAGATTCTTAGTTGTTTTCTCCTGATTTTGATTTCAATACGTTTGTGCCTCAGTGCCAGTGAGATTAGTTGAGAAATGACTTGGGGCCGACTTTTAGGTCCCCTATGCCTATCAGGCTCAAGGTGGTCGTGATACAAGGCAAATGCTAAGCGGGCTATACCAAGCATCTTATATCGAGTGGAGTTGTTTCGTGAATAAGTTGAGCTTGAAAACCGGAGGATACACGGCTCTATAGATCAAGGTTAAATAACTAACTTGAACGGGTCTTCCCCCTCCTGATCCAAGTTGTTAGGAGATTGGGTTATCAAATACGTATTTCAAAACACCAACCATCTTTTAGTTGGTTGAGACCACAGCACACCAAATTCATTCAATTGTCACTGGACGGTAATCCTAAATATTGAGGGAAAGAGCTTCCATTGTAGAGAGAGCAGGGATTGAGTGTGAAACTCCATTAATAGACCCTAACCCTTATCTCATTCGCGAGCTCGCCCCAACCGCCGCGCCTGGCCGCCTGATGCCGTCATGCGGCCAGCGAAGGCCGCGGCAGGCACGAGCAACCCTCGAATCCATCCCAAGTTCGCAATATCAACAATAAGCAGCTTCTCGTGACACGGCGGCCCCGACAGCCCCTGATGTACCGATAATTTCGTCAACCGCACGAACCTAATGAGCTGGCGGCCGCCATGCTGTCCGCATTTACAGCTCGACCGATCATCGAGCTCAAGCAACGGGACAAGTCTAAGATCGAGTCCATCCTTGCCTACGGTAGCCTTATTTTCGATCCCAACTTTCTCACGGCATCCAACTGACTGGAATATCTAGGCGACCGTGTTCTCGTTGGGCTTAACACAGGCTCCCTGCGCATTTATCGAGTTAATGAGCCCACCACTCCACCCGACACGAAGCGCGACACGGGGCCCGACTCGAAGTCCGCCAACAGCACATTAGCCGCCCAGGTGCAAGTCGAAGGCACCGGTCTTGCCAGCTCTACCGATCCTGCTAGTCCTACTCCCGTAACCTCTCAGGATGGCCAGCCACCGCCCGTGCCCAAGGCGGCTAAGCCGACCGACCTCCTGCGAGAGGTAGAGAAGTTCTCGACGCGCGCCATCGAACAACTGGCCATAATAAAAGAGGCCAACATCCTCGTATCGCTCTCCAACTACGCCATTTCCATCCACGACTCCCAGACCTTCGAGCCCATCGAGGCCCCGCTGGCCCGTACCAAGAACGCCTCCACGTTTGCCGTGACGAGCAACGTCGTCGAAGACCCGGACACGGGCATCCCCGAGATCATTTCGCGGCTTGCCGTTTCTGTCAAGCGCCGTCTCTTGCTATGGTCATGGCACGAGAGCGAGCTGTCACCGGATGTGGCAGAGATTATGCTGGCCGAGTCCATTAGATCCATCACTTGGGCGAATGCGACCAAGGTCGTCTGCGGCATGAACAGTGGATACGTCATGGTTGATGTGGAGACTGGCAGTGTCGAGGATATTGTTGGACCTGGGGCTATTGGGAACGCGGCTGGTGGGCAAGGGCGTTTTGGCGCCGTGGGCGCTGCCAGCATGGGGTACATGGGCCTTGGTGGTTACATGCCAAAACCGCTATCGGCCAAACTGGCGGAAGGGGAGCTCCTCCTCGCGAAGGATATCAACACCCTGTTTATCGACGACTCGGGGAAGGCACTCGAGAAGCGCCAGATTCCATGGCAGGCGGCGCCAGAGGGGATTGGGTACAGCTACCCTTACATATTAGCGCTCCAACCGCCTGCGAAAGGGAGCCTCGAGGTCCGGAACCCCGATACCCTGAGTTTGTTACAAACCATCAGTCTCCCTGGTGCCGCATCACTTCATTTCCCGCCGCCGACCGTGAGTTTGGCACACGCCGGCAAAGGATTCCATGTCTTGAGCGAGAGGGTGGTGTGGAGGATGGACGCCACGGACTACGACTCCCAGATCGATGAGCTAGTTAAGAACGGCAGACTCGACGAGGCAATCAGCATCCTAGGCATGCTAGAAGATGCGCTGCTCAAAAACAAGACGGCAACGTTGCGGGAAGTCAAGATGCAAAAAGCAGAGCTCTTGTTTCGCCAAAAGAAGTACCGCGACTCAATGGATCTGTTCAATGAGGACGAAGTCGATGCCCCGCCGGAACGGGTACTCAGGCTGTTTCCCAAGATTATCGCTGGAGAGCTAGGAGTCGAGGAAGAGAAGCAGGACGATTCCGAGCACGACAGTGCCAACGGGAAAGGGAGCGAAGACCAAGAGACAAAACCCGATATCGCAGCCGAAGTGGCCTCGCCCACGAGAGCCGGCGGTGGGTTTGCTAAATACCTCATGGGCACCCGGAAACTCAACCCCGAGACAGCCAGCATCGCCTCTTCCAAGAAGGGTTCCGACGACGAGACAGCAAGCATCAAGGGCAAACCAAAGGACGAACAGGCCCAGGCCGAGAAAGACCTGATGGCTGCTGTCCTGGGGCTCAACAGCTACCTCGCCGGCGCCCGCACACGACTCCAACGCGTCCTCGACCCAACCACAGGTAAACTTAAACCCCGGAAGTCGGAATCCGGCTCCACCGAAGACGCCTTCAAGACCCTCCTCCTCTCGTCCTCAGATGAGAGCGATGAGCAGCTCGAGCGCGACCTACAGTCGACTTTCCGGGTGCTCGACACGACCCTATTCCGCGCCTTCATGTACTCGCGCCCGACGCTGGCCAGCTCGCTGTTCCGCATCCCCAACTTCTGCGACCCGGAAGTCGTCAACGAGCGCCTGGTCGAGCACAACCGCTTCAATGAGCTCGTCGACTTCTTCTACGGCAAGAAGCTGCACCACCAGGCCCTGAGCCTGCTTCGCCGCTTTGGAAGCCCCGACGAGCCCGACGACGCCGCCCCGGGCCTGCACGGTCCCCAGCGGACTGTCATGTATCTGCAGGGCCTGCCGCCCGAGATGATTGATGTGATTCTGGAGTTCTCTGAGTGGACGCTCAGGAAAGACCCGGAACTGGGCATGGAGGTATTCCTTGCCGATTCTGAAAATGCCGAGACACTACCGAGAGATAAAGTTTTGGCTTTTCTGGATGGCGTTGATATTGGGCTGGAGATCCAATACTTAGAACATATCATCAACGAGCTGAATGACATGACGCCCGACTTCCATGATCTGCTAGTCGAGCTGTTTCATTAAGCCAGCTGCTGGATAAGGAGAAGGAGAGGGGGGAAGGAGTGGGATGCCCCTCTGGGAGCGGCTAGTCAAGTTCTTGAGAGAGAGCAAGCAATTCCGGCTTGGGCAAGGCGAGGGGGCTTAATTCCCCAAAGATGGTGAGTATTGAAATCCGGGACTCTTGACCTGGGCTTTGGACTAACACCGGTTCACCAAGACCCACCGTTTTACGAAGCGCAAGCCGTCGTGCTCAGCAATATGGGACAGCACAGACAGGCACTTATGATTTACGTCTTCAAGATGCAGGACTACGCCAAAGCCGAAGAGTATGATCCACCACTTCTATTCCTGGTATTTATCACCTTTCACTAACCTCTTCTTCCACAGATATTGCAACCAAATCCACAAAACCCAACAATCACCCCCTCAACCCCCCACCCCAGCACCCCAACAAGCCAACCCCTCCCACCAACCGCCCACCACAACTGAAGAAAAGCCTTCCATCTACCACACCCTCCTCTCCCTCTACCTGACGCCCCCACCAGAATACAGCGCCAACCTCGCCCCGGCCCTCGACCTCCTCTCCAAACACGGCTCGCGCCTCCCAGCCACATCCACCCTATCCCTCGTGCCCGACAAGCTCCCCGTCGGGCAGCTGGAGTCGTACTTCCGGGGCCGCATGCGCAGCGCCAACAGCGCGGTCAACGAGACACGCGTGCTGGCTGGCCTGCGCAGGACGGCTCTGCTTGCCAGTCAGGAGCTGCTGTTCCTCGGCGACGGCGTCCCCGGCGCGCAGGGCGGTGGTCGTAACCGGCGCGTGGGTGATTTCGGAGGAGCGGGTGTGTGGCGTGTGTCATAAGCGGATTGGCGGGAGTGTCGTGGCGGTTTTGCCGGATAATACAGTCGTGCATTATGGTTGTTTGAGGGCGGCGGGTGCGGGTGCGGGTGTTAATGGGTCGGGGGCGAGGGCGCTCTCGCCGGCGGGGGAGAGTATTCGGTCGGGGTTTGGATCGTGGGGGCGGACTAGCGGGTGATTGTGTGTTGTGTTTCTTTATAATATAAGATGGCCGGACCTCATCCTGGCTATGCCGGGCTGTTGGCAGGCGCATGTAGTGCAGGCAGAACTGGATTCAACGAACGCAGATGGATACCCCTTCTTAACCTCTGAGCCCACCTCGCCCCTTGGCCAAATTGTTGGTTGGTTTCAACCCACTTCTAATCCTCCTCCTCCTCTTGCACCTCCTCGCCGTAATTCTCCTCCTCCTTCTCGTCGTCGACGACCTTGGTCCCGTTGGCCTTCGCTGTGCTTGCCTCCCGCGCCTTGTCCTCCTCCATGCGCGCCGTGAGCTCCCGGTTGATCTGCCCCTGGGCGGATATCACCGATTGCCGAAGCTCGGAAAGGTACTTGGTCTTGTGTTCGAGAGTTGTGCTGTCGGCGGCGCAGGGGAGGGTAAGGGAAACGGTGAAGGGCGCGTTGGTGGTGGAGGTGTAGGTTGCGGAGAGGGTGGGTTGTTGTTGTTGTTGTTGGGCGGTCATTGTGGAGGTTCTTTTTGGGGGTCTGGGAGGGTTGTTTGTTTCGGTAGAATACCTGCTGTTAGGGTGCGAGGTCGGCGGCGGCGGTGAAGTGGATGGTCGTCGTTTCATCGATCAAAGTTGGTTGTTTTGTTGGTGATAGTTTTGGGAGCTACCTATATGGGTGTGTTGACAATTAACATCCAGTGTCCAGCAATGCCCCGCCAGGAACTTGGCGGGCTGCGGGGTTGCAGAACTGCCCCTCCCCTGTTCCTTGGCCGTCGCTGGGCCAAACAATGCTTGAGTGGCGTCCTGTCGCTGCAGCTGCAGCAAGGGATGACGAATTGACACCAACACGGTGGGTTGGTTGGGTTGCCCTGCGCAGCCGCATTTCCATGTCTTGCACACTTCCATTCCATGTTCCCCGTGCTTCGTATTCTTTGAACCTCCTCTGTAGCGATACGATACCTTTCTTTTGAACAATAGTTCTAAATTAGACGATCAATCTTTTAACCATTCCTCGACCCCGACAACATCGAACACTCGAATACCGCTCTAGGGCATGGCTTCTTGAGCAGGGCTAGGCGTCGCAAACCGCCGAATCCGGACCGTTGAGCCAAGATGTGATACACCTCCTCCTTCACCCCGACCCCGATATCAAGACCCATGCAACCCACAAGACCCACGCCGAGGGCTCCAGGGAGCTTCTCGCCCCTGCCTGCGAGCAACCCGGCAAGTACAACTGATCTCTCGCGCACGCGACAGAACCGGCAGGACTCGCTGTCCAGCGACGAACCGGCGCCATTGGATATCCACAAGACGCGAGGACAAACTGCGCCAACTCCAACGCCGATCTACACAAGCTTCACAACCGGGGCCAACAACAGCACCACCAATCTACAAAACTTCTCCCGACCGACCGTATCGACCGCCGTCTCCGCCGCCCGCTCTGTCGCGGGGCCGCAGTCACCTAGCGACGCTGTTCCGCGCAACGGACCTTCGCCTCTAACACTCCCGCCAACTACTTCCTCCCCCGTTACACCCACCTTCTCCAGCCGAGGCGTCAGCCATTCGCGCAAGACGTCGCAAAACGCCGGCCTGTTCGAGCCCACCCTCCCCTCGACAAGCACGTCCAATCTCCCCAACATCGGCCTCACGAACCACTCTCCGAAACGCGTGCCGCCGGCGCACCGAGAGATGTCGGCCAGCCAGATCGCTGCTCAGGCCGCCGTAATGCAACACCAAAACCAGCAGCAGCAAGCGCAACAAGCGCAGCAGGCGCAGCAACAGGCACAACACTCTCGACAACGCTCACAAACCGCGCCGGGACCTGCTGCGGATGACCCACCACCATCCAAACGGGCAAGTGGCAGTTCAATTCCTTTGAACACACCAATGCTGAGTCTCACCGAGGCGAGCGTGCCCCGAGATAATGCCTTCGGTGGGCAGAACTACCATAATGGCCTTGTTGGCAACCATACTCTCGCGGCTACGGCCGCCGCCAACCTTGTCTTCCCGAGGTCCACCCAGGCTTCTCCCGGGATACCCTCGCAATCATTCACGCCTCAGCCTCAACCTCCACCTCCACCACCCGCATCTGAGAAACCCCAAAAGCCGGAGAAATCGAAAGTGAAACTCTTCTCACGGCAAGTCAAAATTGGAAGCAAAAGTGATAGCAAAGACAAGCCGCTCCCTAGCCCGGGAAAGGTCGGACACGCATTCGCAAACTTACAGCGTGGCAACTTCAGCACTACTAGCCTGGAATCTAGCTCCCAGTCATTCTACAGCCTACCAAACTCTTCAGCTGCGACAATACGACCCGCCGACATGCCTACGGAGAAGGAAGGCAAGGAGAAGGAGAAGAAGCATCATTTCTTATCCCGTCAGAAGCACAAACTCAAGGATGATCACCACCTCCCGCTTTCGTCCGCCATGAGCAACTCACGGCCGGCTGATCCAAGCGCCCCGAGTAGTCTCTACAACTTCAGTTTGCCACAAAGCCCAGGGCCAAACACCACGGGCTTCAAATCCGCATTGGACCTGCGCCATGGAGGGCGTGCCTTTCGGGAGAGAAGGAAGGAGGAGAAGTCGTTGGACGAAACCGCGAGTGCCGTCACGAGCGAATGGCCCGGTTCAAGCAGCGTCACTTCCGGCTCTGCCACTCAGGCTTCCACTCTCTACCTCAATGAGCCGTTTGACAGCCACAAGTACGGCCTGAACAACATGACGCATGACGATGCCTGGCCGTTCCTGAAGGCCAAGCTGCTCGTCGTTTTTGAGGCCGAGGATCTCCGGTTGCCGGTCGAGGACCTGAACCGGGTGGTTACGATGCACATTCAATATTGCCTAGCCCGACGGAGTCCCAATATCATCGTGGACGACCTGAGGGAGCTTTTAGCAACGGGATTTTCCAGCCTCGACCACACCCTCCGCAAGACTCCCGAGGATAGACTGATCCCAGCGCTCGTGGAGTTGTGGATCTTTACTTTTACCAGTATTCTTCCCTACATGCAGGCCGTGTTCCTGCCGTTGGATTTGGAATTTTCAGGCCATGGGCCCCTGATGTCCACGGAGCAAGCCTGCGATTTCTGGGGTGGTATCCCGGCGGCCGCCTCAACGGGTGATGGCACATCGACTGTCACCCAGAAACCAGGCCGCAGCCATAGCATTACTGTCTCTCCGGCGTCCTCAGTTCTTGAAGTCCGCCGCTTCGTCCTTCTCGCATTCCGCGACATCGTTATCCTCCCACGCTACGATACCCTCAAGGCCATGTTCTCTCGTCTCTCTCTCGAGTTCCTCCCCCAATCCCTCGCTTCTATGGCGCTCGGCTCCCCGCCTCTCCCCATCCCGTCCCCGGGCTACCACAACCAAAGCATCAACCAACAACTCTCCAACTCGCCCTCCGACCACTACGCCTCGACAAGCCTTCCTAGCGTGCTTGGGCAATACCGCCCCGGCACCGCCACCTCCCTCGACCCCTCCGTCGCCAGCTACAACAGCACCGGCAGCACCCTCCTCGGCGACAGCTCCGGCAGCGGCAACCGCAGCCGCGCCATCAGCAACGTCTCCTTTGGCAGCGACAGCGCCGCCCACCCGCTGCGGCCCTTCACACCCAGCAGCATGAACGCCGTCACCGCCGCCGCCAACTCCACCCTCAACCTCGCCCTTCACACCACCATGTCCAACAATACCACCGCCAGCCACGGCGGCGGCGGGCCGGCGGCGGCGGCAGCATCGGCAGCCTCCGCGAACAAAACGTCGAAGACTCCAAGCAAGTCACCGAAATGGTCGGCCGCATGCTGCAGTGCATGAGCGTGCTCGCCTCCGTCGGCGTGACCCCCGTCGCGGCCGTGCCAGGCAGCAACAGCAGCAACAGCGGCCCACCGCCAGCCGCAGCGCGCGACGAAGAGGAGGGCAACAAGATGGTCGAGGAGCTCAACAAGCTGCTGAAGCTCAAACTGGCTGGGCCGCGGACGCACGGGGCGTAACCGCCGGGGGATGGTAGGCGGGCGGGCGACGATACGTGGTGGGGTGCTGGGCATGCCCCCGCCGACACTGCCGCTGCAGCCGCCGCTTTTGGAGTCGGCGGGTTCGGGGTCGGGGTCGTCGATGGAGGGGAGTTTTGAGGCT
>NT_165980.1:3521093-3533030 GCF_000143365.1 Chaetomium globosum CBS 148.51
TTCGGGGGGGCCGAGATACAAAGATATAAGATACCCGGGCAAGCGGATAGGATGCGGCGGGGTGTGGTTTTTGTTTCTGTTTGTTTTATTGTGTGTTGGGTGGTGTGTGTGGGTTGGTTTGTTGGCATGCGTGCTTCTGTGTATTTGGCGTTTGTGGGTTTGGGTTGGTGGTACCTATGTATGTGTGGGCAGTTGGGGGGATATCGAGATATACATGGGCGGGGGTCAACGGGAACTGGGGAAGGGCAAGATGGAAAACAATGGAAAGTGACGGGGGCTGGGGGAAGCAATGAAATGGCGTTTTTTGGGGGTGAGGGTTGGATGGTGAAGCAGTCGGCGTAGTGTGTATGTATGTACCTGTGATTATTATCTTGACGGTAGTTGATGATGACAGGAGCGCGTGTAACAATTCCGGTTTGTTTTGTGCATCATGAACCACCAAGGACACTCGAAAAACGAGGTGAGAATACGTTCCACTGCTGTACATGTATTTTCCCAGTATTCGTATACTCGATGATAACGCATGGAGACGTGCAGACCATATTTAGACGGCACAATAAGCATCACCCATCTTGATAATTTCCATGCGTCCTGCTGCCGTTCGTTGAACAGCTCGCTGTGGTAGACATTTGACCAATGGACTTCCCAAGAATAATTTGTCGTCACATCCTTCGAAGCATTGAGCGTTCTCCCAGAGCATAAGAGGTGGGACATTGCAAGACAATAATTCACGAGTCAAACGATTGGGACAGGAACAGCAAATTGAGTTTTGAGGACATCATATTGTATTAGACTAGTTGTTTGGGTAACCAAAGGATCAATGCCGTCAAGACACCTGAAAGAAAAGGTTAGCCGATGCCACTTCAAATATCATCATCACAAGCAACAGTGACTGTCTGTCCGTCAGACATCCAAGGAAGGATTCGCTCTCATTTGTCCAGAAAAGGCTCTTTTAGGACTCGAGTGGAAACTGCGAATGTAGGGAAAATTTCATCATACGGAATTGGGGAGGACGAAGAAAATGGTGAACTAACTTTGTGGTTGATGTTGCGAGGTTTGCTACAGGTTAGCAAATGTTGGGAAGAAGGCAGACATTTATGCTGGGTGAAAACTGCTCTCGAAGATTCTGCTGTTGCCGGGTCAGCGACCAAGTCCATGGGAAAAAAAACAGCAACAGTGGAGTCTGAGCTCCACCAAGTGGAAAGCATGGGAACGTCATCCGCCGTGTCAGACAAAAATACTGGCAAGTAGCAGGTCCCTCCCGTAGGAGAGAACCCGAGACAAATCTTCGTTCATGGTCGATTCAGTTGGGATATGAAGACATGAATTGAGTTGTCATCATCCAGCGGCGGATGGCGTAGGCGTGAAGGGTTAGAAAAACAAAAAACAAGTAGGTGGCTTACCTTCTTCGAGTTTGCAGCTGCTTTGTCGCTCAGGTGGCCAAAACCAATGCTGAGCCGACCTCTCCCAACCAACCCAACCTCGCTTGCTTCGTTCGGGACCACAAATTAATGCGCTGGGCAAATGTAAACCGGCGATGACGCTCGACAACCCGCGGCCGCGGTTGCGGCGACCCTCAGAAGCAAGTCGGAGTGGGAAGGTTTGGAAGGTGAGAAGTGAAGAGAAAATTCAAAATCGTCGCTGCCACGCGAAGAAGAAATACCCATCGCGGTGATAGCGATAAGGGAAAAAAAATCGAGATTTCAAAGCCACGTGATATATAACTAGCGTGCCGGATTAGCAAGCGGGGTCTTCCAAAACACTCCCGGGCGGGGACAATGGAGCCTCTCGACAGAACCACCAATCGGTGCCCAGCTCCGGGCCCAGGCTCGTAACACTACCAAACTTGGGCATCCCGATTGCAGGAGTGGTATCCAAATCAACAAACTGCCGTATACAGGATGCGCGACCTGCATAGAAATAAAGGTGACCTGTGCTTGGTTCATTTTTTGAATACAAACCATGAGGATCAATCTTTCCCATCATGGGCAGACAGGAAACGAATTCTTCACAGTGCGGCTTTCAAATTCTTCCGGCCCAGCCGTAGAGGTGGCACGGGCCCAAGACGTCAAATCAGCCCACAGTCAAAAGCACCCCCGATCCCCCCCCAAAGAATCGATTCCCCGCCAAGCCTCTCGCAACCTTTCGACGCCTCACTTTAGTCCCCTGATTCCCATTTCTCTACCAATTCGACATAACGGTTATTGTGGTTCGAGGCCGGGACCACAATCTCATTCTTAAATCCTAAAGTTACAATACTTCATTCACCATATTTGCAAAATTTGTCTGTCGCTAAAATTTGTGTTTACCGAAAGGTGACCGAACGGCTTAAAGTTTCGACGTTCTGCCGAAAGAGCCACCCCAATTTTCATCAATCGGGCGACCGCTTTTGCACCCACGAACCCAGTCCGCTCACTCTTGGTCCCCTACCTTAATCTTGCCAATCCCAACCCCCCGTCCCCCAAACTCCACAGTCCACCTCCCACCGCGACACGTCGTTGCCGCAGTTGTCGATCTCGCCCAAACGTCCGCCCAACTTCTCGACGAACTCTGTGGTCGCATAATCATTACGCGCAATTCTTTCTTCTCAATATCACTGCCGCCTGCGCTACCAGGTTTTTTCTCTCTCCCAACTGTCCCACCGGGGACGTCGCATAACCCGCGACCGGGCTATCGTCAGAACCACCCGCGACACCTCCCAACAATCCGCGCCACGGTCGCAATCGCTCTTTCGGTTTCTACTTACGGTCATTCGGCGCTGCTTGGCGGTGACGCGACCGTCTCGCCACTTTGCACATTCCCGGTCCGGCTCCGACGAAGGTAGAGCCCTCAACCGCACATTCGACGATTCGCGTCCAGCTTGGCATGCGATAGAGCAGGAGGACATTGGTTCGATATCCGCTTGGTGGGTAACTAGCAGCTCTAGAGGTGATGGCTAGTATGGGGCCAGGTTTTATGCCGCACCCTGGCGGAATGCAGCAACACCCAGGCGGCCCCCCGGGGCATCCTATGGCTCCCGGTATGGCGCATAACCCAAGCCAGCCTGGCACGAGTGCGGGCGGAATACCGCACCAGCTTGTTGGGCACATGGGGGTCTCCAATTCCGGCCCTCAGATGAGCGCTGCCGCCCTCATGGGAGGCATGCCACCAGGGAACCCAAACGCCCACGCCATGCAACACTTGAGTCAGGCACAAGTCCAGCAGATGTACTACCCTCAAATGGGCAAATGTCGTAGGTACATTGTAATTCTTTGCGTGCACTCGCACCCGAAGGTGTGCTAACCGCAATTCTCAGACGCCGCGAACAACCAGCAGCTTCAACAACAACAGAGGCTCCAGCAGTTGCAACACCAGCAGCAAACAAGAGCGGCGTTGATGGCTCAGCACGCCATGTTTAATGGGGGTCAAATGGGTGTACCCATGAATCAGATGACCCAAGCACAGGCTGCCCACATGGCGGCGATGGGCAGGAGGATGCCGGTAGCTTCCCCCTTCCACTTCCAACAGGCGCAATTAGCTCAACAGCACCAACAGCAGGGCCAACCCATGAACGTAAGGCAGCCTCGGCCGCATTGGATCTCTTGATTTGTAGCAAAATGCGTAGGTTCGGCGAGTGAATGTCATGCTAACAAACATCTCTAGCCCAACATGCTCGCCGCCCAGCAGATCGCAATGCAGCAACAGCAGATACAGATGGGACAACAAGGAGGGAACCCGAACCAGCATCCTATGGCTTCGCAACACCTCAACATACACCAGGCCCAGATGGCCGCGATTCAACACGCCCAGCACTCGCAGGCTCAGCAGTCCCAGCAGGCCCAACAGGCTCAACACCAAGCGGCGCAACAAGCAGCACAGGCTCAACAGGCCCAACAAGCCCAGCAAGCCCAGCAGGCTCAGCAGGCTCAACAGGCCCAGCAGGCTCAGCAAGCTCAGCAGGCCCAGCAGGCACAACATGCTCAACAAGCTCAGCAGGCCCAGCAGCAAGGGCCGGGACAGCAACAACAACCACAACAGCCCCAGCCCCAGCAACCGCAACAGCAGCCTACTCCTGGGCAACCACCGCAACAGCAAGGGCCGGGTTCGCAACCTGGGCAGTCCGGACCTGGACCGAATACACCGGCGCCGCCGACTCCCGGTCCCCAAGGCCATACACCACAACCTAACCCTCAACAGCAACCACCGCAATCCCAACAGCAGCCGCAGCAGCAACAGCCGCCCCAACAACAACAGCAACAGCCGCCTCAGCCGCAGCAGCAGCAAACTCAGGTCGTGCCGCAGACTCCTCAAACTACGCAATCACAGCACCAAGCTCAGTTGATGGCTCAGATGCAGGTGCAAGCACAAGCACAAGCGCAGCAACAACATGCTATACAAGCACAAAGGAGGGATCCCCCCCTGGGCCTAAAGGGCATGTGTTTGCTGAAGCTGATGCAATTCAGCGAGCACCTCAGCGGGTTTACGGTATGTTGGCGCGCCCACTAGCGATGCTCTGTATTTAAACTGACACCTCATCAGGGCGTCAAAGGTCGGGACGACTTGGAGTACTGGAACAACTTCGTCAAGCGTTTCTTCTCACACAAGGGCGCATTTAAGCACTCGATTCTCATCAGAGATGGCGAGGATCAAGTTCAACATAAGCATTATGAGATTGCATATCCCGCGATTGCGCGGTACTTCCACACCCATTTTGATAGCGGGGTCAAGTCGATGCAGTTGGTCATGGACAAGGGGACAACAGACCGGATAATGCCCAACGACTGCCACTTGATATGGAACGATAAAGCGAGCCTGGTCTATTGGTTTGAGGACGGCGCACACGTGAGTTTTACGCCCAAGGCACTAGAGATCATCTGTTGACAATTTGGAACAGCTTGTCGCGACTGGCACTCTCCGTGTTCACTTTGACAGCGATCACAAGTTCGATATCTTCGACTTTGAGACGACAGGCCACGAGGAGTACGTCTCGAGACGACTGGTGATTCAAGCTGCCAGACCGTCGCACAACTGGGTCAAGGAGTGGCGCAATCTCAACGCCCAAGATCCCAAGCAATCTCCCGAGATGAGCAAAAAAAGCAAACCAAAACCAGCCAAGGCACCCCCTGGGCCTCCGCCCGACATCGAGCTTCCTCACTCCGTGGTCAAGAGCGGTATGGGGATCACGGAGGCTGTGTATCAGTTTCTTGAGGTACCATCGGTTCGCATCGCCCCCGCCTTGTCGATACAGCACTGACTCTTAACAGATGGTCGAGATTATGGGCCAGATGGGCCCGCTGTTTGGTTACTATCATGCTCACCCTGGGTTGGCGCCATATGCCGCGCTTGATCAGTACCTCAACCAGGTCAACGCCGGCGGTCAAGCCATGAACGGCCAGCCCATGCCACAAGGCGGGCCGAGAACTCCCGGGTTTGGCCAATTCCAGGTTGGCGCGAGCCCCGCCATGGCCAACCAGATGTTGCCGGGCTCTCCTCATATGGTCGGCAGTCCGGTCCCAGTACCGATGTCGGCACCAATGATGCAGCTCCAGGCGAGTCAACAGGGCACCAATTCCAGTGGACCGAGCGCCAACACGTCGCCGGCACAGAACAGCAATAAAAGGCGGAGACCATCGACGGTGAAGGCTGAGGAGGATGCGCCCGCATCAGCTCCGACGCCCGTGCCTATTGGAACTCCGCAGCTGAACGGAGTCCAGATCAAGGGGAAGCCCCCAACTCCTCGCATGCCGAAACGGCACAAGACCGGAAACAATCCGGTATAACAGATTTTTACCGGTTATCTCATGAGTGGAAGGTTTCTCTCCCAATAATCGATGTTGGACGACTCTCCTGGCATATCACGTCTGCGGTTGCGTTTAGACAGGGCTAGATTCTATAGCCCGGTACCAGAATCGGCACGATCGCGTTGGCTCCTAACCTGGGCGGGATATTCTTGGGGAATCCCTAACCTCCCAAACCTGTGGAGCCGGATCCAAACACGCGTCGTTGCTCTGGGAGTACTATTATTATGGTGTCATCTTGGCGTTAGGATCAGGGGATCTTAATACCGCTGTTGTTATTGTTTTTTTTGCTTTGGACATGATTTGGAATCGGTTGTTTTCTGGGCGGAAGGGCTGGAGTCAAAACCAATCTGATCTTGTTCTCATGAGTTTAAGGTTTCATCTTGCTCGACCATGCTCATAGTCCTTTTCCTTTTCTATGGTTTCTTCCCTCCCTTTTTTGTTTTACCGGTGGTGGTCCAGCTAAGAGCATTTTCTGGAATCAGGCCCTTCATATACCCCCATTTTCATTCTTCATCCCCTATTCTATCCACACCACATATCCCCACCCCATGCGTTATGCACACTATTTATTTCTTTTCACCGCCAGAGGTGTGTTTATTTATGTTTTATCCCTCCCCTCAACTCACAATTAACGAGCAATCTCGCTCCTTAACCGAAGACGGGGCAACGGTCACGCGTCGGGTGCTTATCACAATACAGCATCATCGCCACCTCCGCGGCAAGGGGAGGGGGGAGGAGGATAACCTATGGACGTCTTGTTTGAACCCCTCCGATTCTCGTGTGCGGGCTCGCCACGGTCCATACATACGCTGGAGGGTCCAAGCTCTTCATTTTCTTTTCTATTTTCCTTCTTTTGATATTAGGTGGCGCAGCATCTCAAAATCCATGCAGCAAGGAAGACGAGTCAATGATGGATGGTTTGGCGGTGGTTAATGAACAGCGGTGGAGTGGCAGGGGAGGACGGGGTGGCTTGCAGAAGGGGCATCGTGCCTCGTCTGTTGTCTATCATCAACCAGAAAGAAAAAAGCAGGGGGGCGGAAGGTGGGAGGAGTCTGGCGTGGTGGCATTGCTTTGGTCGTTCCTATGTAAACTAGTTTTTGTTTTATTGCTTGGCCTTTCAGGCGATGCCCGTCTGGTTTATTTGCTAGCATTACAGCCTGCTTATTGCATCAAACGTGGTTCTACAGTTATGCTTGCTTCGCCAGGCAGGTGTGATGGTGCTGGGGGCTTCGAGCAAGTTCACTACCTAGGTATTTACTGACCGTTTTTTGATCCGCCAGATAGAAACTCAGATCATTCATTTGGTTGCCCCTTTTCCGGCCGTGCTGGTATCTCCAAAGCGAAGACTTCGAAAACAAAATAAAACCTTCACCCTAGACTAGATAGGCGGAGTTTCTTGTATAAAGGCCTATATTTATGGGGGAACAGTCAACAACTACCTTGAGAAAATACTCTAAACAAACGCTATTCCTCAAAATCACAGAGTCGGAGCCGGACATCCTTGTGTGACTGTGTGCTCACAATTACCTAGCTTATTACCTGGTTACAACTTGTACAGATGGAGATGTTGTAGTTTCGAGTCACGGGAGGCGGTAGTCATGTGGCTTGAGAACGAGGAGTCATCCACTCTTCTCGGCGTCAGAGTCACCATCCGGGTCGGCAGCATTTCAATAGGTTTAGTTTACCGGATAACTTGACCGAAGCGCACCACATGTTGATTCGTGAGAGGGACACGTCAAGCGGCCTGCCAAAAAAAAGATACGAAGGGCACACTGAACACGCCCCCCTCAGACGGCGAATCACGACACGTGTGATCCTCAAATTCTACTGTTGATTGACTGCCTAACGAGCTATTTCCTCATCCAGTGTCCCGGCGTATCCACCATGCCGTGCCAAGTCGGGGACCGGGCCTGACCCACTCCCGGCCGGAGCTCCCAGCACATGTAGGCCGAAGCGGCCTTTGTGTGAACATGGGGGCCCACGGTCCGGTCCAGCTTGCATTATAGGGTCAACATGAAGACGCAAGGTCGGCAAAGATGATAAAGTGGCTTTGCGGCATGAACCAGGAGAGATCTGACAACCGTGAACCAAGTCGGCAGGGAGTCGTTCTCCCTCACCGCCTGATCACTACCTGGCCGAGCGCGTTGTGATGTGTAGATTGTTATCCCGTCCTCAGGTCCTCATAGCCACGCGGCCGCTGCCGAGAAAATCCGGCAAAAAAGGAAAAGGCAGTGTATGATAGTCCAGTCCCAAAGAATCCCTCATTCTCGAGTCTTCCCAAACCAATAGCCGAAAACGCCGCTAACACATTAAAATGCAAGAATAAAGTCGAGGGTTCCTGACTCAGGCAGTTTCGAAGTTTCCGAAGGTGTTCTCGCCCGAGTATGTGATGTAAAGAAACCTGTAATGGGACACTGTTAGCATCTTGTGCAAAGCGGTGGGCCGTATGACCGGCGGGAACGACTCACCCGTCTTCATCCTTGTGTTCCTCGTAGATGCTGCTCATGAGCGCGGCGGTGGGCGGCAGGACCTCGTCGACGAAGATGAAGATGGCCTTCTCCGGGGAGAGCTTGATCCGCTTCCGGATCACGTACACGAACTGGCCGACGGTGAGGTCGGAAGGTACGAGGTACTTTTTCTTATCGATCGTAGCGATGTCACTCTTCTCGACCTTCTCACAGATGACCTAGATCGCGCGAAGATGTCAGTAATCTGTTGTGTGCTGGTTGTCGCGCGGACGGTCGGGGAGAGCGACGGGCTTCGGCGGGGTTCTCCGTGAACCGTCGAACCGGTGCTTCACCGCCTGTAGAGGATAACTTACAGGAATGCGATCCGCATATTTCTGGCGAATGCGTTCGGCCTCGGCCTTGCGCTTCTCGAAGGGGTGCTCGTCCTTAAACTTGCTACGCATTTTGATGATTTTGTGATTGATAGATCAATAGACTGAGGGATGTTGATGCGAGGGTGCGGTTCTCAGTGATGGCTGAACGGAATGTTAGCGACGTTGTTTCTGCGAGAGACTGGGTGCCGAGTGAATTTATGATGGGCGAGCGTCGGATTGTGGATGTACCTTTGTTGTCGAGCGAGAAGGGCGGAGGCTGTTGGAAGAAGGAGGTCGAGGTTCTGAGTTGCGTCCGCTGGCGCCTTGATAAACGGCGGCTTGGGGGGGGGTGCCGAGTCGCACGGCACAGTTGGTGGAAGGCGGGGCTGACTTGATGACGAATGGGGAGGGAGCAGACCAGCCGCATCAGGATTGGCGTGGCTGGAGCCTTGGATGAATCAGTCGGCCTGTTCACATGGGCTTCGAGAGGCCGGCTGAGGCCAGGTGCTTGCCACTTTGCTTGTTCAGCGAGCTCAGCTGCCTCAATTTGATGGGGCTTCCTTCGGTGATTGACCCCCTGATCAAAGCGAGCTATGGTGTTATTAAATTATGATGCACATAGGTGACTAAATACTAACTACCGGGCGGAAGACTTGGCCAAAATTAGTACTCTCATTAGCACAGGGCGTATTGTCCTTTGGGTCAGACCGGACGGATTAGTCCGCGGCTGTAGCCGCTCGATAGTTAAGTCGGTCGTGTTTCGATCCGCTTCCTCTATGACATCACTAGGTAGTTTTCCTTCTACACATTATATTTTGTGGATGCCGTCAAATGTGATGGAGTAGCTTCGGATAGCTGCTTCGCTTCTCCAATGCCGCTAAGTCCACCCCGCGGCGGTGCGGGTTTAATCGCCGCGCCCAGACCGAACCGGGGCCGGACTGTTTTGGCACAGGCAAAGGTTCCGCTCCTCTGGGTCACTTTCGAGCTTTGGATTTTGGGGGAAACATCTGATTTTGACAGCGGAATCAGCCGAGCGAGGCGCCGGATCTTGCAGGAACAGCGGGTTCGAAGAGAGAACCCCATCGGCGTGCGCCGGTTTCTTGATTACCGTATTCGGCAAGTGGCCTTATGTCTGCGCCCATAATCGTCTGATTGTTTTCCTCGAGTTCGGCATCTTCCCGCTACGTAGTCGCCGTGCATAAGACGCCGCTGCGATGGCTTCCCGGCGTCCAGCTCTCCGTCTTCTTGCGCAATGCAAGTCGCGCAGTCAATCGAGGAGTACACTGGCTGCCAATGCCAATTGGGTCTCTCGGAGAGCTTTGTCAAGTTTCCCTAGCACTAGCACTCCAGATCAAGCCCTCGCACCACACAGGAGGTACCTGGGCTGGATCGCCTTTGGTCTCTTGATCGCGGCGCCGCTCACGTACAAGATGGTATGCTTCGGCGCATGGCGGAATTCCTATCCCATTGCGAACAGTTTGGCTAACACCTCTCCTGCGCAGGCGGTCGACGAACCCCTCCGGATGGACACCCCGACTCTTGCCGAGCGCGACCAGCAGCTCAAGACGGAGCAAGGCGTTTCCGACGTTTCCCCCATGCGCCTCCGTATGGAGAAGTTCGCCAAGGAGCAGCAGAAGGCCATTGTACGGGCTCTGGAAGAGGTGGACGGCACCCGGTTTCGAGTGGACGAGTGGCAACGCAAGGAGGGCGGCGGCGGCATCACCTGTGTCCTCCAGGATGGTAAAATCTTTGAGAAGGCCGGTGTCGGTGTCAGTGTCGTCTATGGCACTCTACCGAAGCCAGCCATTCTCAAGATGCGCGCAAACCACAAGAACATCGCCGACGAGAACAACATCCCCGACAGCCTCGAGTTCTTCGCCGCAGGGCTCAGCTTGATCGTGCACCCGAGGAACCCCATGGCGCCGACGGTACACCTCAACTACAGATACTTTGAGACAGCCAACCCTGACGGGTCGTCGGGCGCGTGGTGGTTCGGCGGCGGCTGCGATCTCACACCGAGCTACCTCTTCGACGAGGACGCAGTACAGTTCCATAAGTCGCTAAAGGATGTGTGCGACAAGCACGACAAGGGCTACTACCCGAAATTCAAGAAGTGGTGCGACGAGTATTTCTACAACAAGCACCGCGGCGAGTCGCGGGGCATCGGGGGTATCTTCTTTGACGATCTCGACGAGACGGTTTCGGACCGAGAGAACCTATTCGCCTTCGTCCAGGACTCGCTCAAGTCATTTTTACCGACTTACATTCCTATCGTGAACAAGCGTAAGGATATGGCGTTTACCGAGCAAGAGAAAGAGTGGCAGCAGATTCGCAGGGGCAAATACGTCGAGTTCAACTTGGTGCACGACCGAGGGACTGCGTTTGGGTTGAATACGCCGGGGGCTCGTGTAGAGAGTATTCTGATGAGCTTGCCCCTCACGGCAAGCTGGAAGTACATGTACGAGCCAGAGCCGAAGAGCAGAGAGGCACGGCTGGTTGAGGTGTTGCAAAACCCTAAGGAATGGGTATAGACTAGGGAGAAGCGAGGCGTTGTGTTGATCGTTTGAAAATGTATTTTAGGCATGATAGAAGTGTATTTAGGCCTTTTTTTCATGTTCACTATGCTGCGTTGCTGTTATGAGTGCTGCCTGAGGACGATTCCTTGTCACTCTTCCATCTTGGTCCCGCATCAACTCAACCTCGAACTATACAACAAAAGTCACATTACAACAATCCCCCCACTCAATCTTCCAACTCAACTCCCACCCGTCACGAAGATAATGGAATCCCTCCCATTACAACCCTCCAACCCCCCAACGGAACCCACAACCACAACCACAACCATAACCCCAACCCGCGCCCTCCTAACCACCCTCCTCAACGCCATCGCCGCCATCCCCCTCACCCCATCCCAAACAACCCAACCACCCCCAACCAGAGCAGCAGCACCACCACCAACAACAGCAACCGCCAGCAGAGCAGAACAAAGAGGGGGGGGCCAACCCGCCCACGAAAACCCCCTCCGCCGCGTCCCCGCCTCTCACCGCCACCTGATCGTCACCCTGCACGTGCTCTTCCCGGGGCTGGTGCTGCCTGCGCTGGACCTGCTGGAGCGCGGGTTTGTGGCGCGCGTGGCGCTGGCTGGGTCTGGGACGGATTCTGGTTTGGGTGGTGGTGTTGTGGGGGCTAGTAGTGGTAGTGGCGGGGGGTTCGTGGGGGATGGTGGGAAGGGGGATGGGAATGGTGAAAAGGGAGATGGTGTGGGAGGAGAGGGGGGTGGTGGTGTTGTTGCGGGGTGTGGAGAGGCGCCGGCGCCGGGGCGGTGGTTTCGGAAAG
>NT_165980.1:3533130-3555737 GCF_000143365.1 Chaetomium globosum CBS 148.51
GGTTCGTGCCGGGGCAGACGGTGAGGGGCGAGGGGGGCTTGGGAATGCGTTCTACTTGGTGCAGTCGGCGGCTGCGGTGGAGGCTGCTCGCGAGAGGCGGCGCAGACGGAAGCATGGCGATGAGGGGGACGAGGCGAATGGCGTGGGGGGGATGAGTATGGGGGGCCATGAGAAGGGATACATTGTACGGCTGGAGGCGTGGCATTGCAGTTGTGCTGCTTTTGCGTTCGCTGCTGTCCAGGGGGAGGTTACGGCTTCCTACGGGCGCGAGGGCAGGGAACGGGAAATGGGTTTTGAGCATGGGGCATCAGCCAAGCCGAGCGGTGCCTCAGTGGAGGTAGAGGCGGGAGTAGAGTGGTCGTTTGGTGGGATGAGTCTGGATGGGTTAAAGGCTGGGGCTGGGGAAGGGGTTCCGGTATGTAAACATCTGTTGGCGTGCTTGTTGGTTGAGAGATGGGACGCAGCGTTGGGTCATTATGTGGTCGAAAGAACAGTGAGAAAGGAAGAGATGGCAGGTATTGTCGCGGATGTCTAATCGGGTTTAGACGGTCAAGAACAACATTATTGAGAGAAGAATGGGGGTTCTTTGGAGGTGCGCTGTGCGGCAGGGCGTAAGCAATATTCCCGCGAGCCCTGCAACTCCTAGACGGTCGAAGAGGACGCTTCAAGATCCGAGGCCTGCCTTTTACTGCCGTAGTCCAACACGCCCTAAGCGGACAACTCCGGAATCTCTTACAGTCATTCATAGCTCGGCTTGGCTCTATCTAGCCTATTTCTTCTTGTCCTTGGACCCTTCCTTTTCCTTGTCTCCGCCACTCTCCTTAGAATCGCCGCTGGCTGGGCTGCCTTCCTTCTTCTCGCCTTCCTTGGCGCCATTCTCGCCCTCCTTCTTGGCTGCCTCCTTCTCCTCCTGTTGCTGCCGGTTTTGGATCTTGTTCTCGATGAGGTCGTGGAAGGCGGTGATCGCTCGGATGAGACTGCTCAGGTAGATCGCCATAAGCTGGTCGTTGGACTTGACACTCATCGCGTAGTTGAGCTCAGTGTCGCCTTTAGCCCCGTTCGCCGCAGCGCCAGACTTGGGTGTGGAGAGATTCGGTAGCAGGTTGAAGACGTCCTGGAGATTCCCCAGAATTGCGTGGTTGACCGGGAGCTGTCCGTCGAGAACTTTCTGCAGGTATGCTTGGATGTCGCGCAGGCGAAGGTGAAGGCCTTGGAGTGACTGGAGCTGGTTGGTGACACGCGTGGAAAGAGTGCCGACCGCTACGTCTCGGATGTCGCGCAGGAGGTGCTCGACACCAATTTCTTCGGCTTCCTCGGCCTCGATAATTGTCGGTGTGTGCACGAAAGTCTTGGATGTGGTGGTTCCGTCCTGTACAAGCTCAGTTAGCAACCTCTTAAGCATGGATTCTGGAAAGCACCCACATCCTTAATCTCCTCCACCGCAAAATACGCATCTGTGGGAACGCCAGACTCCTTCGGTTGAACGTCAATGATGACCAAAAGCGGGTTGGGCGTGTAGCGCTTGAAGAGCTCGTTGATCTCGAGATCAGAGGCCCGTAGCTTGGGACCCGAGTGGTACCACCCTATTAGTTTCTCGCGCGCATTGACTTTCTTGAACATTTCGTTCATGGATTCGACGTAATTATGATCTAGGAACCAGACTGAGGGATCCTTGTCGTCCTCCTCGAAGGGAACTGCAGTATCTGGTCAGCAAACATCACCGTTGGGGCGCCTGTTCGACGGCATATGCTTACCCGCAAAACTGTTTGACACTCGCACATTCTTGCCATCGTTCTGTCCTAACAGCACACCCACGACCCGCTTGGTTTTGCTCTTGAAGGCTTCTGTGCGGTTGTAGTGGTCGACGACGGAGAGTAGCACTAGCGGGGCAACTGAGACGTTGCGCGTCACTAGCGACAGCGTCTCTGCGGTTGTGGCTGGCATGACGAGGATATGGTAGGAAAATGAAGAGTCGGCGTTTCTATGTTGATGTGTGGTCGTGGGCCGGGGCTCGGAATCGCGGGTTTGAGGTTGTCTATTTTTCGTTGGTGTTGCTTGTGTCAGTCGTCGTCACGCAGTTCGCTGCCTCGCCAGTTCAAGGTCACTCCCTAATCAGGCTAGTTCAAGACTGTCAAGGTGTTGGGAGCACAAGGCTGGAGGGGCGGGAGCGCTTGGGCCAACATGGGTGGAAAGATTGAAAGAAGCTTTGACCTTCTTGAACAGGCAGGTTACCTAAGCCAAGGTGGGCCTTACCCAGCTGCCTGTTTCGTCACGCTCCTGCTGTCATTACGCGGCAATGCGAGCCCTTGAATACATGTAAAACGAGGGGCCGCTCCTGTCGCAAGTCGATCCAGGGTCGATCCCCTTGCCACCTAACAACATTATTTACCAACTGCAAATCGGCGTCATCGCTTTTCCCGAACATCAACTTTTTGCGAAAGTGGAATATAACTGCGACTTCCGCGACTCTCAACCCATTTACAGGAAGCGGTAAATTAGCGGTACAGAGACCCACCAAATCGCAATCATGAGGCCGTTCTCGTTCCTTATCGCCGGTCTCACACTGGTCTCTGGTGCCATCGCCGTCGACATCCAGAAATCAGTTCTCGTCACCTATCCGCCCGAGACCCCCGACTCGGTTGTGGCACAGGCCAAGCAAGCTGTAGTGGACGCTGGCGGAATCATCACCCACGAGTACACCCTAATCAAGTAGGTTCACGGCAACATCTCATGAAACCTATCATACGCCTGTTATTTCGTGACACTGCATACTAACTAAAGTAGGGGGTTTGCGGCAAAGGTTGGCGAGAAAGTACTCGGCTCGGTTTCGGCATGGGGAAAGGACTACCAAGTGCTGGTTGAGGAGGATCAGGAGGTTCACCAAATGGGTGGCGGTGGTGTCGGTCTTTGAGGGGGGAATTCTTTCTAAGACCACAGCGGGAGACGATCACGCGATAACGAGCCACGACGCACTCTACGAAGCCAGATGATGCGTGGAATTTAGCGTTTGTTGGCGACTGGAAGAGGGATAGGGAGTTTCTTAGGCGTTATGGGAAGGTTCCTTGAGCAGCGCGTCGGAAGTGTGGCAACAACTGCGAATTGTTGGATTTATTGCAGATTACATGAGATACCGAGCAGCAAGCTGCGTTTACTGTCAAGTTTCGCAACGCCGCTGAGATGACTAGAAAGAAGGCCAGTGATGGCATTCCGCCCGATCTCCAAAGGTTAATTTGAGTCGGTCAACTACCTAGGTAAGGCACTTGGAGCGTAGGTTGTTCAACTTTGGTGTTTTTCCACCAAACATAAAACAAAGATATTTTGCAGAGAAAACCTGGACGAGGGGTAGACCCGTAACTAATCTAACGAACTACACTAATATCCCGTGGAACAGTTCCATGAACGCGGCTCTGGTTTATGCATGGAGGCGTCCTGCGACCAAGCCCCTGTTTCTCCCCCCGAGCCAATCGACAAGGCCACAGCTCCCTTCCAAGGATCGCCCTGGGCGCAGGGTGGAACCCTGCCAAATGCCCCAGAGTCGCTGAAAACCGACCTGAACAATGCCTTTCACAGGAAACACGACACAGCGCGATGATGAAACACGGGAATCCAGACTGAGGCAAGATTTCCAGCACAGTTTCTGTGGCCCTTTGTGTGTTTTATAGCGCCGCGCAATGGGTGTTTCCCAATAATAACCGACCCGTCGTTGCCCTCGAGATAACGCCCGAAAGGGTCTCTCCTGTCTTGCTTCCTAGATTGGCATTCACAAGCTCCCAAGTACCACATTTTGTCACCGCCATACACTCGACCATGACACAGTACAGCCCCCTCACCCAGGCGGCCCTCCTGAAATGGGCCAACACCTTCGAGACTCGGCACAAGGCCGAGACGTTGCAGGACCTACGAGACGGCATCATCCTCGGTTACATCCTCGAGCAGATGCTGGCCCCCGAGTTCCACGCCGCTAGCCTCATCCTCACTCCGCAGTCTGATCACGACAACCGCCAAAATCTTGAGACCGTTTATCGTGGCCTAGCACGTTTCCTTCGTACCGATAACCCGCTGCTCGCCCCATCGCCCTCCGAGTTCCGCGCCATCGCCGAGAACCCGACCGACAATGCGCTTTGCGAGTTTCTCTCCGCCTTCCTCACGGCCGCCTGCATGGGCTCGCTCTCGAGGACATACGTCCCCAATATCCTCACACTCGATGGTCAAACGCAGGGCGAAATCGCAAAGATCATCAACCAGAAGACCGACCTGCGCTCGGACCGAGAGGGAAAGGCGGAGGAGCCACAGGTCGATAACGTAGATACGGACGTGGGCATCCATGCTTATAGAGACCCGGACTTGATGGCCGAGGAGCTGGGTCAGATGAAGGGCAAGGTCGATACTCTCAAAAAGCAAAACGCCGATCTGCAATCCCGTCTAGACAAGCTCCTCGACACCCGCGAGGCCATGCTGAGGGACCTCAGACTCGCACAAGATGAACTTACGACCCTAAAAAGAGCTAGGGGCTCCGACGTGACGTCTGCTATCAAGGATCTACGGAGCGAAATCCGTGACAAGATGACCGAGATTGACCGGCTGGAGGACCTGTTGGAAAAGGAGACCGTGCGGTCAACGAGATATGAGAAGGAGAACGAAACTCTACGCGCAAAGTCCGAGCGGCTAAAAGACCTCGAGGACAAGGTCACCGTGCTCGAGCATGAGACAAGACAGCAGCAGCAGTTGATCAAGGGGCTGGAAAACTACAAGAAGAAGGCCCAGGACCTGACCGTCATCCAGCAAAGGAACCGGGTTTTGGACGAACAGATCCTACAGCTGGAGCAAGACCTCCGGAACTTTGACGACGTGAAGGCCCAGAACCGGAAGCTCCAAAAGGAGATCGAGGAGAAGGTCAGGGTCTTGACCACCAACGAGCAAGAGATCATCTACACGCTTCAGTCCAAGAATGTCCTCCAAGATGCCAACGAGGAGCTTAAGAGAAGAGTCGAGTATCTGGATTCGAAGCGACAACTCGATGAGAACACAATCAGGGAGCTCCAGGAGCAACTCCAGCTTGGCGATGTGCCCCAACCTGGTTCCGAAAGCCCAGGCGCCTCGACTACAATGTTTAGCCTCGAGCAAGAACTCGAGACCACCTCTGATCCGTCCGTTGCCCTTCGCCTCGAACTCCAGCGCCTCAAAGCCGAAAATAGTCTCCTGCGTAACAACATGGCCGTGGCCTCGGAGAACGAAAAACTCCGTAGCGAGCTCGACAGTGCCAACCAAAAGGTGGACCACTACCGCATTCAGTGCACGGAGGCTATGGAGAAGCAGGCCGTTGCTCAAGAGCAAATCAATGCTTTGATCGAGCACGCCACCGGTGAAGGGTCAGTTCTCGGCGTCGACGCCGCCCTGGCTGTGAATCCCAACCTTCATTTACTAATGCCGAGCTACTTCAGGGACGTCGCTTTCGTCAATATCCGCCGGAACCTGCTCGATACCACGCGTGACCTCGAAACTGTCCGCAAGCGTACACAGGAGCTAGAGCGCGAGGCCGCTGACCGCGGGCGCGAGCTGCTCCGCCTAAAGACTGACCGTATGTTACGTGAATACTTGGACGGGAATACTTCCAATCGTGAATACTTTGCTAACCTGGACTTTTCCCTCCCCACAGTCGACGCGATCGGAGAGGAGCAAACCACGGCGCTAGCCACCCTTAAGTCTTCCGACGAGCTCATCTCGGAGTCGCTGCGCACCGAGCTTGAGGCTACACGCAAGCAGCTTGCGCAGCGCGACTTTGAGCATGAACAGATGAAGGATCAACTCATGGGTGCCCTGTTATCCAAGGACAAAGTCCAAAAGAGGCTGGACGACGCACTGGCGTCTTCTGCCGCCGCTGACCAGCCTACCACCTCGCAGGAGGAGTCCGCTGTCCAGGCCAAGGGCAGAAAGGAAGATGCCGAAAAGATCGAGAAACTGAAGACTGCGCTCAAGCAGAAGATGGAGGTGAGTCTTGACATGTCCCCGAGGCTTGATTCGCCTTATATGGCTTCCTTTTTGGGGGTGGAATATTCGAAAAAGGGGGTGTCGCCGCAAGTACGAGCGGTGCCCCTGAAGCCTGAGGGGCAAAAGACACAACAGAGATGGAAGGGGTGGATTACGAGCCTTTTACGCGCCAGGGCATTCTAGCTATCCGGCCCTGTCTACCACTATCCCACCGGACATGTTCCAGTGGAGGCTTTGGTCTTTGGATCGGGACCATGCTGCATATGAGTTCTGGCTGCTAATAAGGTTGTCAAAATAGCAACTCGAAAAGTCAGAGCAAGAAAAGTATGATCTTCAACGACGGCTCAAGCTCGCAGAAAATGGCGGCGCATTCGCCGCTCACAAGGTATGTTTTTTACTTCTAATATTATTTATTATTTATTTTCTAGAAACTTCCGACCACCATACATCCGCTTTGTTCGCATGCGATTGTCTCCCATGGCAAACCCTCTTCGTGTGCCACTGTCTCTCAGTACGGTGAGGTCACAATCTAACTTTTTCCAAAGGCCGCGACCGAGCAATTCATCAACAACCTGCAGCGCGAAAACGCCATGATCACCACCGCCTGGTACGACCTCACCAGCCGCCTGCAGAGCAACCACGTGGTGCTGCAGCGCCGGCACGACGCGCCTCGGAGCTGGCTAAACAAGCAGCGGCAGATGGTGAATGGTGAGTTTGCCAACCCCCCCTTTCCCCAGTCCCCCCTTTTGCTGTTACGGATTTAATGATATTAACCGTCTGTGTGTGTAGCTACGCCGAGGAGGTAGTGGCTCCGGGAGTGTTAGCAGCTGATTCGTCTTCGGCGCGGGTCCCTCTTCGTCGTCTGCTTTTCCTTCTCGTGGCCCGACCGCTGCACCGTCGGCGGCCTGTTCTGGTCTTTGTTGAGCATAGCGTGGGCGTGGCTTGTTTGTTGCGTGGTTGAGAACGGTGGCGGCGCCGTGCCGTCAGAGCGGGAGTCCGAGCCTGAGCCGTTGTCGTCACCGTCGGTATCGGTGTCGTTGTGAGGTCGCCTTACTTTATTCCTTGTTTATTTTCATTTGGACGGTGACGGGTTATAGACGTAGTCTAACCTTGTGGTGGCTGTGGGCTAGACAGGGGTTGGTTTGCATCCGGAATACCCTTTTTTTTATACAAGAGGAGGAGACAGAGTTTTGGGGATGATGGCGGTGAGCTTTCCAGGCTTTGCCATGGCCGGTAGCTGCAGCCAGGTATCGAGTTTCCGTGGCCGTACATTCTTCTTAGATATACCCCTTGAATAGAACATTGCCCTGTGGTTTTGAGCCTGTTCCTTCATGAAGTGAGTTTAATACATAACCTAAGTTTGACCCGCCTAGGGAGGCTCGTAGAGGGTGAAGGAGGGACGGGATATGCTTAGTTCACCATGGATTTGAGTCGGGGAGAAAGGGTGTGACTTTATCTCTGGGATATTTCCATATCCTTATGTAACATAGTTGTTGAAACCAGGTGTAAGCAGGTTATAGCATTTCTACAATGTAAGTACAGGCTTCTATCACGCAAACCTCGCCATGCGCGGCGGGTTCTGTCCGAGATCCGCCACGCCCAGCGCTGGGTATCAGCCGGTTTTCCGTAACTCCTTCCAATGACACCCCAGAAGTCCGTCAATCGGATGGCGTTAAGCGACGAAGTCATAAGTTTATGGAATCCGTTCCCTCCTTTCCGGGCCCAACGGCAGGCAGGCGTAGACAATGTTCGCGAGTCTAATCTGATGCTCCATCAAACGCGGCCAAACTAGAACAGCATGTCGAGCTCCCACCACTTCAGGCTCTTGCCCGCCCGCCCTATCTCGGTTTCACTCCATGCAACGATCCGGCCCGCACCCGCGCCGCTCATCTACGAGCTGGGCGTGAGCTTGCTCAGGAGGCCGCTGCCAGCCTTCTTGGCCTTGGCCTTGTCGCCGTCGAAGATGGCCTGAAGGCTCTTCCAGACCTGGCCGGGGGCCTGGGCAGCATCAATGGCTTGCCAGATACCCGTCTTCCTGTAGTAGTCGACGACCGGGGCGGTCTGCTTGTGGTAGGTGGCAAGGCGCTTCTTCAGGGCCTCGGCATTGTCGTCGCTGCGCTGGATGAGCGGCTCGCCAGTGATGTCGTCCGTCATGTGCACCTTGGGCGGGTTGAAGGTGGTGTGGTAGCTGCGTCCGCTGGCGGGGTGGACCAGGCGGCCGGTGATGCGGGAGACCAGGAGCTGGTCATCGATCTTGAGCTCCACGGCATGCTGCAGCGACTGGCTGCGCTCGCGCAGCATCTTGTCAAGGCCCTCGGCCTGGGGGACAGTGCGGGGGAAGCCGTCGAGAATGAAGCTGCGGGACGGGACACGTGTTAGCACACATAACGCGGGCTTGTCTGCCAGCGAATCAGTTCCACATACCCGCCCTTGCACTCCTTGTTGTTATCAAGCTCCTCCTTAATCATGCCAATGACGATGTCGTCGCTGACAAGGCCGCCCGCATCCATGATCTTCTTAGCTTCCCGGCCGAGAGTCGTCTTCTTGGCGACTTGCGAGCGCAACATGTCACCGGTCGCCTGGGTGCCGCCAAAGAAGGCAAAATTAGCAATGGAAGCACGTTATATGGTTCATACAAAACCCAATTGGCTTACCAAGTGGCAGCAGTTGAACTTCTCCTTGATCTTGGGTGCTTGTGTCCCCTTGCCTGTGCCGTGTGAGTGCGCCAATTTGCGAGTTTTGGGCAACCGTCGTTTCCGGTCGACAGCGTCACATACCAGCGCCGGGAGGGCCGATGAGGATCATGCGAATCTCCTCCGCCGTCTTCTTCTGGTTACCGCCCAGTTGCCTGCTCTCCAGGGCCTGCACCCGGCCCTCGATGTTGGAGATGATGCCCTGAAGGCGCTTAACTTCGTCGTCGAGGTATCCCATCTTGTCCGGTATCGGCTGGATGTCGTTCGGTGAGGGAAAAGGAAACCGGGCGAAACGCGAATTCGCAGGAGACGGGGGAGGAGATAGGAGGGGGCGTTGAGCGCAATTGGCCACACGTCGGTTGGGAAGCAGAGGTTGAGTTGTGAGATAGTTGGAGAGTTGGCACCTCAAATTTTGATGGGATCGCCTGTATTCGTGTACTTGGCTGGCACGGGCAGGCGATTTTTTAGCCCGAATCGGCGTAAGGCGGGTGGCGCGCAGGGGGAGCTTGCCCGGGTCCGGGTGCGGTGCAGGGAACCGGTTGCGACTTGCGCTAGTTAGCCTGTCGTTCAGGTCTCACTCAGTTCCTATGCAGCCTAGAACGGTAAGACCGCCAGTCTTCAACAATGGTATTGTGATAGTATTCGTCAGTTAAAACATCATGGATTCTTTCTTTTCTTCGTACTATTATCTCATATTATGAATCCTGCATGATGCTGGCCAAGTCACTACAGCAACAGGTCCTGCTACCCTCCTTCGCTTCCTTCCAGGCTCATCAACACAAGCTCCGCATGATGTTGCAGTTGCAGCCGCAGGTCGTCTGTACGCTTCCCGTTCGCCGAGGCACCTTCGGATGAGCTTATGCTGCGAATCAAAAAGCTCCAGCGAGCCGAAACGGCCAACCGGATGAATGGGCATGGAAGCGGGGTGGATGTTCACAAGACCCCACCATGGGCATGTGGCAGGCTGAGAGGATTCTCCTGAGACCGGCAAAACCCCAGCGCAGCTGCTTTGGTTCGGTTCTCAGAATAGGTACTGAAGCATGCCACCTCTTCGACATCGATTTCTTTTGCCCTGACCGTCCGGTGTTGTGTCGGTGTACGATGTATGTATGGAAGTGGGGAAGCCCACGGGTCCAAACTTTTCTTCCAGGAAGCCCCCGCGTGCCCCCCAGTTGATTTTCCGATGCCAAGATTTCATCCCTTGATCCGCGAGCTTAAACACACCCAGGCTTAACATCAAGCATTGCGAGCAGATACACTGCTACATAGAAACATCAACCATGGATACCTAGTTATAATTTTATAAACCGATAATGCCCCCATGTTTCAGCCCGACACCGGAACAATGCTCAGACCTTCCAATAAGTTTACCAAAAGCCATAAGACGCCAAAGTGATAGCCACGCCGCCCGTCAATCCCAATATAATCGTGAAATCCCCTCTACCTAGTCAAGTCTTCGCGCTTCCTGTGATGCTCTCATTATCATCCCCCCAGAGCTCCTTGCTCTCCTGCTCAACTGCCCGCATAGCAATGGCTACCTCCTCCAGCTTGGAAACCACATCAAGCACTCCCTGATTAACCCTCTGGAAATACCGATCATTCGCTTCCCTCCTCTTCCTCGCAAGCAAGATATCCACCTCAGTCTCCTCCTCCACCTTCTTCCCCCCCCAACCTCTCCTGCCCACCACCACCAGCACCACCCATCCCCAGCCCACTACTCCCAGGCCTCGCACTCCCCGTCCCAGCCGTGACCACACTCCTCCCCTCCGACATACCGCCCACCGTGCCCTCCCCAGCAGCACCCGCACCGGCAGCAGCAGTCGTCTCAATCGCCTCGTCGGCCTCGCTCCGCGCCCACGCCTGCGCCAACGCAATCTGTGCCGCCCGCAGCTCGTCCAGCTTGCGCTCGTGATCCGGGCTGAAAACCCGCGCGGTGCTCGTACGCGCTGTGTCGCTACCACCACCACCACCGCCACTACTTCCCCCGGCCGTCAGTTCCACCGCCTCCAGCGTGGCTTGCATCTCGGCCCAGAGCGCGTCGGTGCGGTCCGTCGCGCGGGTGGATTCTCGGCTGCGGAGAGAGGGGACGGGCACCGGGAGGCTGATGTTCAGGCCGTTGGCGGTGAGGTGCGAGGGTGCGGCTTGGGAGGGGAAGTTGGGAAGACCCGCCCCTGACCCGGTGGCGGGGGAGGTTAGGGGGGTGATGAATGCTGATGTGGACGGGGGGTGCGTGGCCCCCTGCTGATGATGATGATGGGCCGGCGGGGGAGGCATGGGAGGGTGAGAGGTGGATTGGCGGGGGGTCGTGGGCATTTTGTTTGCCTTTGGAGAGGTGAGACATGGCTGCTACATTTTTTGGTTGGCTGGGAGTGTATGTTGTGGCCGTCAACTCGTTACGCGAGTGAAAATAGTTACTAGATGGCCGTCTTGAAACGGTTGATGTGACTCGTCACTGTTTGTTGATTCTCACGAGTAACCTCTTGCTACACAGTGTATGTGGTTGAAAAAGCGTAATTCAACCACTGTGTCGGCGATCCTCGTGCACTGGCCAACCTTGGCTCGGAGACCGCCACGCTGGTGGGGCTGTGGCTCGGCACAGACCTTTTACCCAATTGAGAGGCTAGGGTTTTCTCGCCCTACTGCGAAACTCGCTGCCCGCCAAAAATTCGGTACCCGCGAAGCGAACTTTCCAGATCACGAACGGCAACCTAGAGCCCGCGATCATCAACAAATCGGTACGTAACATTCCAGCACGACGGTCATCACGATCTATCTCGACGTCACTGCCTCTTGATTGCAACTCCTAACATTCCGAACCCGCAGCCAAAATGTCCGGTGGAAAGCCTCGTGGTCTCAACGCGGCCCGCAAGCTGCGCAACAACCGCCGTGAGCAGCGGTGGGCGGATCTTGCGTACAAGAAGCGTGCTCTCGGCACTGCTTTCAAGTCCAGGTGCGCAACGGTCGATGAATGACTCGAAAACCAGAGCGATTTCGACTAACATGGACCCAGCCCCTTCGGTGGTTCGTCCCACGCCAAGGGCATTGTTCTCGAGAAGGTCGGCGTCGAAGCCAAGCAGCCCAACTCCGTACGTCAACTCCCCCGACGAATTTGTCGAATTCGAGTCTCGAGCGGCACGATGGCTAACTGGCGGTGGTACAGGCTATTCGCAAGTGCGTGAGGGTCCAGCTCATCAAGAACGGCAAGAAGGTCACTGCTTTCGGTACGAATCCCGGAATCCACGAAACGAGGACGAGGCCCAAAAGCCACGGATTCTAGTCATAAAACGCGGGCGCTAACGGTTACACAGTGCCTAACGATGGTTGCTTGAACTTCGTCGACGAGAACGACGAAGTCCTCCTCGCTGGTTTCGGTCGCAAGGGCAAGGCGAAGGGTGATATTCCTGGTGTGCGGTTCAAGGGTTGGTCACTTCTGTCCAAGAAAATCATCTTTGTCACTAACATATCCCAGTTGTTAAGGTTTCTGGTGTCGGTCTTCTTGCTCTCTGGAAGGAGAAGAAGGAGAAGCCGAGATCATAGATGCGGGGCGCACGGAAAATGGCATTGGTTCGGTAATAAACATGAAATCCATTCCAGCTTTCTCACGATACCCGCTATTGCAAACCAAGTCGTCGCCATGTCCCATTGCAAACGAAATGCCTCGATGGCTGAAGCCCTTGTGCATATTTCCATTCAAAAGCAAATATCTCCATAACTCAAATCACCGGCATCTTCCCGCTGCAAAGCAAACATCTCTCGATGATTCGTATCCAACCAGGCTCCATGTATATCAATCAACCATCAGTCAGCTCACTCCTCGCCAACCCAAGTATCCACATCTCCACTGGTAGTCTTCCCCTGCACTTTCCCCCCTTCCCCTTTCTCACCCTTCCTCGCCAGCACCATCTTGTTCACCCCGGGCCAATCGCTCCCGGTCTTGATCAGCTTCACCCCCTCCCCGCCTACCTGGAGCGCCCCCGTGAGCGTTGCCAGACCGATATCACCTTCCCAGCTCGCCGGATATCTCAACTTAATGTTGGCGGACGTGCTCGTGTGCTTGCCGGACAAGCACCGCAGCGGCTTCTCCTTCCCACCGCCAGTGGCAGCCACATCCTGCGTCTCCATCCCGGCATACCCCCGCCTCACCCCCTTCCCATGAACCCGGGCGCTGGCCAAGTCCAGGTCATCCACCCACAACGGCTCCAACACCTTCACATCCGTCGCCCCGCTGGTGCTCGACGTCGTCAGCTCCACCTGCCTGCCCCCCACCTCCGCCAGCCTCGCATCCAACACCGGCAACACCTCCAGACTAATCGTCCCGGACGTCGACCGGAACCCGGACGCCGCACCAAACGCCGCCGCACCCACGATATCCCCACTGCTCGTGTGCACATCCACGCGGTACTCGCGCGGCGGCAGCTGGGCCTCGGCCTGTGCCAGCGCGCGCCGCCGGTCGGCCGCCGCGCTCAGCGCCTGCCCGATGCGGAACGTGCCCTCGGCCGCGTGGATCGGCTCGCGGAAGTCGACGTCCCCCGACAGCGACTTGATGTACAGCGTCGCGGGCTTGGGGGTGTCGGGGTCGGCGGCGTGCGGGTTGACCGCCACGCGGATGTCGCCCGACGTGGACTGCAGCGACAGGTAGTCGTACAGCGGCCAGGCGCCGTTGATGGGGGCCGAGGTGGTGCGCACGTCGATGATGCGCGAGTGGAAGAGGTAGGTGGGCGGGGGGTGAGAGACGGTTTCGTCGAGGAGGTTGTTGTTGTCGTGGGAGGTGGAGCCGGTCGAGGCGGAGGTGATGGTCCCGGCGACGCTGGTGAGCTTGGGCGCCGTCGCGGATGGACAGGGAGAGGTTGTTGAGGAGCTTGATGTCGAGGTGCTCGACGTACGGCGGTGAGGTGGCGCAGGGTGCTGCCCTCGGGCACCCCGACGGTGATCTTGAAGTTGACCGCCACGCGCGGGGCCGCATCCCGCGCCCATTGCGACGCGCCGCGGGACGATACACTGTCGAGGGAGCCCGCCTCGGACGTCCCAGGAGCAGTAGACCCGGAGGCGGTCGTCGGTGCACGAGTGGTTTCGACCGTCACGGCGGAGCTCTCGGTGTCTGGGCCGGCGCGGCGGAGGACGACCGTGCCTTGTACGTGGACCCAGTTCCAGCCGGGGTGGTCGTCGCCGTTGGACTTTTCGACTATGCGGAGGTCCTTGCTGGTGCCGAAGTCGATGCCGTATGTTTGCTTGTGGCGGTCGATCTTGGCGTCCTGGCAGAAGTGGGCGGGGTCCCAACGGACATCGCCATCTAGATCGGGGTAGTTCATGTTGGGTTTGTTGGGTTTGTTTCCCGGGTTTGTCGACGGTAGGGGGCTGGCGGCCAGTCTATGCTGATGGTTAGCGGAGGATGATGACGAGTTGTTGATGGGTTGAGGAGGGCAAATATATATAGTATAAGGAGATGACACCACAACAATAGGTTCAGGACGACAAAGAAATGCAACAATGCATGTCTCCAATACTGAATTGGCGAGGACGCGTAACACTTACATTGCCCCTCGTACTACTACTGATGACGCCAGTGAGGAATCCCGTTGTCAGGAAAAGTAGGACCACGGCGATCAGCACGATTTTGCAGCATCCCAAGTTGACATGCCGCCTGGCTCTGCGCATGCGGCCTCTCCAAGTGGGAATATCTTCGTCAAGGCCGTCCGAGTTGTGGTCCCGCATACTCTCGGGCTGGGCCAAAAAGCCTTGGGTTTCTTCTGGGCGTCCCATGTTGACATCCACGGCTCGAGCTTGTGAGAAAGTCTGGTAATTACCAAAACCCTGTGTATTGGATGGTGAGGTAGGAGATGGTGTATAGGCGGGAGGTGCCTCCGCCGGTGTAAAGGGGAAGTGCTCGTCGCGACGCACGGGACCCCGTGGCGAGTAAATTGTATATGACGTTGGCGATGCAACGCGAGGGGCGTAGGTAGACGATGACGGTGTGTAGTGCGTGGCCCCGGACTGCGAGGAGCTAGCGGCCGTACTCTGCCGGGTAGGCGTTGTGGTGTATCCGGTCGGGCCACCGTTTCGGGACGCTGTCGCCGTGTAAGACGGATAGGCCGACCTGTATCCATCGTCTGGGTGCGAGCCACCTTGGGCATTGTCTAGTCTCTCCTGTTCCGCCTCCCTGTCCTTGCCCTCAGAGCTCCTCCGTTGTAAAGACGGGTCATCGACCAAAACGTTGGGCACATGTGGTACCTGGGATGAGGCCGGAACCACCGTCCCGAGGGAAGAACCGGTCGCCGTGCCGAAGTAGCCATCAGTAGGCGAGAAGAGATGTGGATCCTCGCTGTCGCCGGCATGACGGTCTGCATGCGTACCCGCCCTGGTGGTGTTGGTGTTTAACCACGCGTCCTGGGGAGCCCGACTCGGCCCCTGAGATCCATCTTGAGTTGAAGTTTCACCAATTGGTTCGAAATCCTCCTCGTCCAGCGTCGAGTACATATTGTCTGAGTACGGCATGACTTCCGGCCCGAGTCAATCGGGAGACGACGCGAGAGAAAGCCAAGACAACAATGAGACAGTACAAAAAAAGCTTCTTTCGACCTCTAACTTTACAGTCAACACTTTGAGAGTAGACCAATGAAACACTGAATAACAGCACTCGAGATCTGAAAGGTTGGAGTGGTACCGCCACTTGATTGAAGATGAGATACAACTACTGGGTCAGGAAGGCGAGGACCGTGTATGAAATTCACGAAAGAAAGGAAGAAATCTATGACGGATGGATGCTTTACGATTCACGCTAGCCGGTGGGGAAGACAACAATTGCTACGGTGAGGGGGCCGACTGTGTACCTGGTCTCGCGGCCTGCGTTTTGGTGTCATTAATGGCTTCGTCAGCGTGTGGGCAGATGTGACGGGGGTAACCACATGGATTGGCCCTAGAACAGGGCCAAGAACTCCCTGGAACCAGAGAGCGTGAATCGCTTGCGCAAAAAACTTTCATCCTGGAAGAGAAAGAGAGGTCGAGGGCGACTGAGCCATTACCGGAACAGGAAGCTGCGAAGCATCCTGCAGGGCGAGTGCGGGGGATCTTGTCGGATGACGCAGCATATCACGCCTTACCCGAACAGAGCTGGAGTTGGGGAAGAGGTTGGCACGGTTGGGAGACTATCTCTCGACAATCTCGGACTGCATCCACTCACAAGTCCCAATTGCGGATGCAGTTCGCCCCTCTTCTTTCACTTGCTTACGAAACTGCCTTATCACCATGCCAGTTGCCGCACAAGGGGACCCGGGAAACGCAAGACATGACGAGGCAGGATGCCATGATCGATTTTCTGGACTGCCGCCATGAGGGAAAAAAAAACGAATTGCCATATTCGGCCCTAGTAGCCGGTGTCTAGTCGTCGTCCAGGTCGTTGTCGTCTATGACCCCTGCTATGGTGTGCGATCCAAGGCTGCTCGCAGGCTCTTGATGACCTCTCTAGCTGGTATCTTCCTACCACCCCAAACGCCGTGGCCATGTGGCTTTCAAGAAATGTCGAAATGCAAAGTGCAACGGCCCAAGCAGCCCCCAATTCCTTAAACGCCGACAAAGATGGCCTCTCTCCTTTTTTTTTTTCATGATCCCTTCCCAATGCTGCGAGAAACTCGCTACCAAGTTGCCGGCTGATAGCAACGCTTGCCTCAAATAACCAATCCTCCCCGTGTCTTCGGGCCCTTAGTTGAGACTGAGAATGCTCTTCATATTCTCGTAGCACACCCAAGTAATGCTCAGGGCGGGGGCGACTTTGAGGAGATTGGGTGTCAAGCCCTTGTATAGCCCGCGCACTCCTTCGTTACGGAAGGTCTTGGTTGCCACATCGACGATACCCGTGTATGTGGGTGGGTGCATGGCGGTGCCTTGGGTCTGCAATCGGGTCCGAAGGACGTTGAGCGGGTAGACGATGGTCGCACCCAGCGCGCCTGATGATGCGCCCAGAACCGCGGTTGCGACATTTCCTATCTGCGCGTCGTCTTCATGGATGCCGTAGTATCGCGCCACGGCTCGTGTATAGGACTTCTTGAGCATCTCAAAGGTGCCGATGTCGATGGCGCTGTAGGGGAACATGCCGACCAAGCCGGCGCCAAGGCCGCGGTATGCTGAGCGCAAACCACCGTCTGCCCACATGTTCTTTGCGGTGCGGAGTAGTAGGGCGTTGCCCTGCGGTCCACCCTGGACAGTCTCACACTGTAGTCGGAACTTGAGTGTGTCGATCGGGTACACGCAGAACTGAGCCGTCATGCCGCCGATGCCACCGGCAACAAATTTCGAGACGGTGCTGATTTGGGTTGGATCGTTGTGGCCCTCGTATGCTGCGAGGAAGCGTTTGGACGCTTCGTATGAGCCAAACTAATCGACTGTTAGCATGGAGTTTTGAGATTCGCAAGGGGTCAATTACCCTGATGGCAGACTCTGGCATGATCTTGACGACGTTGAGACCGTTCCCTGCAGCGAATTAGCGCCATAGAGGTGAGAGCGGGTTTCACATATCTCTTACCCGCAAAGAAGGTTTTCATCCCACCAGCCTTCCAGAGGCTGACCACGGCGTCGATGATGGGCCCACCGGCGCTGCGCAGGGCCGCAAGCGGGCGGCCCTGCTTCGCAGCAGCCGCGGCGATATTGGCTTTCGTATTTGTGTTGACGAGGAGGTAGACCTTCAAACGGTCCAGCGGCGCCGTAGCAGTCCGCGAGACACCACCCGAAACGGCACCGGCGAGGAAATATCCTGGTTCAGGCAGCAGATCTGTCAGCCTGGATGTAACGTCCTCCGCATCCTCCTCGATAACCTCTGCAATGTCCTGGGCGCCAGACTGCTGCGCACCCTCGTACTGCAGGATGGGTCGCTTGACTGCCGCGTCGGTCAAGACTTGCGGGGTGACGGCGACGACAGGGCCGTAGCGGATGGTTGCAGCAGAGGCCGCCATTTCTGTCGGTAAGCTCGAGATTTGCTCGGCGTAAGGGAACTCGGGCGGCTGCGAATCGAAGATCCTGCCTGCATCGGCGGGGCGCCGCGGGGAGAGAGCCAGGTCCGGGTTGGCAAGTCTGAGGAGCGAACCAAAAAGAGTTTGAAGAAGGAAGCCGACCGTACCTAAGCCCTCCAGTGTATCATCGCTGACTAGTGAATCGCCCTCTGGATTCACCATAACAATAGAAGAATAAAACGAGAGCGCAGCCTCCAATGGCGACCCGTCGTGATTGCTGGGCATGAACAGCAGAAAGTCGCTAGAAAGTTGCGGGTCAGCATCTGAGCCGCCATGCACCGCGTTTCACCAACACTCTCGCTCTGCCACGATTTGGATACACTTTCACCAAAAAAAAAAAAAAACACAGCAAAGCAGAAGAGAAGGGAATACAATACGAAAAGAATAGATAGGGGTATCATAAACAAGGAGGGAAGGAAAGAAACACACACAAAAGCCCACCTCCAAGTGGGGTCACAAATTCGGCCTTGGGGGGGCACAGACAGAGAAGTAACAAAAAGGGGCCAACAGCACAAGGGCCAACCGAGACTTACCGCCACTCGTCAAAGGTAATGTACCCATCGCGATTCAGGTCGATCTCGTTGAAGAAGCCGGACAGTCTCCTGTTTGGTACCGACAAGCCGGCGCGCTGAAGGCCGACTGGAGTTCGCTTTTGTTCAACCGGCCGTCCTTATCGCGATCGATGGACCGGAACAGCAGTAGTAGCTGGCGCTCGGCGGCTTCGACGAAAACCCGGAATTCTAGTGTGCGTAGTCTCAGTTCCTGAACTCGGCTCTTCTCGGTTCCTCGTGTCGTCGCCTCGTTCCACACCCACCTTCATACTGGATCTTCCCGTCGCCGCTGGTATCGACAAGGCCAATGATGGCCTTCAGCATGTGGTCGGCATTCTTGAGGGCTGACCCAGGAGTCGAAATCAGCATGTGAATTCCCAATTCTAGGGAGGGGGGGCATCATACGGTGGTCGATTCGTCTTAGCCCCTTCTGAAGTCCCTTGAAGTCGAGCTCTCCGTGCCCCGCAGGGTCGAGCTTCTTCCAGAGGTCCTCGACACGCCGGTCGCGCTGGTTCTGCGGCTCCTCCATGTTCACTTCGAGCTCTGAGACAACATCAGATACCCTCATCCCTAACACCGGCCATTGATGGTGTTTTCGTCACGGGAGCGGCGGCGGCGGCGGGAACGGGGGTGCTAGCGGTACGCATACACGGGGATCGGCGTCGGCGTCGGCGCGGGACGAGGTGCGCAGCTAAACAAACGGCGCGCTTATGACGTATGAGGGAAATTCCGGGGACTTCCCAAAGAGGATATACGAAGCTCGAGGGGTTCAGGGAAAAGTCGGCTTCGTTGGGTGGAGATTAGGGACAAGACATGCCGAAACAAGCAAACACTGAGTTGAACGTTGGGTGAGTCTTTTTTTTCCACTATCGCAAAGCCTCGGAGAGGGGTGAGGATAAACAGTTCGGCGGGTGGTGACCAATTGCGCGGGATGGCGTCGGTCGCCAGGCTGCTTGGTTGCTTCAGCTTGCTGCTTGCTGCCGGGAATTCTTGGGAATGTCAGATCCCGCAGGGGGGAAGCAGAAAAAAGGAGCGGAGCAGCCAGGATGATGTGCCCCGTATGTACCGAATACCGAGAAACCAGTACCTCCTTCGTATCTTCCGTGCTGTTATTACCCTCGAAAGCTACACTGCAGTCACAAAAACATGGCTTCGTCAGTGCCGCATGCCGGCGCCCTCTCTCAGCACTTCGATCGCAATGTCTCAGATACCGTCGTCATCAAACAAGCCCGGTTTGATCTTGGGCGGTACGGTACAGTACGGTACCTGAGTGTATTCGAGCACAGATATGGCCAATCGGTCCCGCCCGCGCCAGTCCGAACAAATGGCATTGAATGCGCCGGGCCTTGCTGGGATATTGACGCCAATCATCACAGCCTTGCGGATAAGGTGACCACCTCCTCCCACCGACCACCGAGCTCGCCCTCTTTCCTTCTCTCAACCAGATGGACACCGAATCCGAATAATCTCAGGCACTGGCAACGGCCTTTAACAGGCCGAAGCAGCGCAGATGGCGGCCAATTACTGGGAATCGACGCAGCGGAAACACTGGCAATTCACCAAACAAGACCTCGCCGCCATCCGCCAACGACTCGACGATGAAGATCCCGGCCTTGTTCAGATGTTCCCCCTCCCGCAGCTGCGCCATCTCAACATCTACTTCAACCAGCGTGCGTTCTTTTCATTTGATCATCCCACTATCGTCCCACCATCCATACCCCATCACTAACATACGCACCCCCCCTCCACAGAGATAAACCGCCTCAGCAAACGGATCGGCCTCCGCCAACAAGTCATGGCCACCGCCCAGGTCTATCTCAAGCGCTTCTACACGCGCATCGCGATCCGCCAGACCAATCCCTACCTCGTCCTCACCACCGTGCTATACCTCGCCTGCAAGATGGAGGAGTGTCCGCAGCACATACGGATGATGACTCAGGAGGCCCGGTCCCTGTGGCCGTCGGACCTGCACGGGCACGACCCGGCGCGCGTGGGCGAGTGCGAGTTCTCGCTCATCTCGGAGATGCACTCGAACCTGATCGTCCACCAGCCCTACCGCTCGCTGCTGGGCGTGCAGGACGAGTTCGGCCTGACCCAGGACGAGATGTCGTTGGCCTGGACCGTCATCAACGACCACTACATGACCGACCTGCCGCTGCTGCACCCGCCGCACGTGGTCGCCCTGACCGCCGTGCTGCTGGCGCTGGTGCTCAGGCCGAGTGCGAACACTCCCGCTGCGGGGGGCGCGGGCGGGAATGCAGGTGCGGCGGCGGCGGCTGCGGCTGCGGGGGCCGGAGGGGTCGCCATGGCCGCAACTGCGCTGGCGCAGGCACAGGCACAGGTGCAGGCTCGGGCGGCGGCGATTGCCGCTGCTGGGGCAGGCGGAGGAACGCCGGGGTTCGGGTCGCAGGGGTCGCAGCAACAAGCGGGCTTCTCCCAGGGAAACTCACAAGGGAGTTTGCAGGGGGACAGCGCGGCGGCGGAGCCGAAGAAGGTGACGGACCCGCGTCTGGCCAAGGTGCAGCGCTTCGCGGCGTGGCTCGCAGACAGCAATATCGATATCGAAGCCATGGTCGACTGCACCCAGGAGCTGATCTCGTTTTACGAGTGCCACGAGCAGTACAACGACAAGCACACCAAGGAGCAGATCAGCCGGTTCATCAAGGCTCGCAACCTCGACAAGTGAGAAGGCCACGGTTACGGAAGCATACTCACGTACCTGGCTATAGTCGAGGAGGTGCTCCCTTCCCGTGAACCCGAGCATCCAGTGGGCGAATCACCCCCGGGCCGCGCGCACTTGTAGGCGGTACGAAACCCATGAGCTGCAATGTCGAAGTCTTGGCCGACGTACCATCCAGCCACCAACCAGCTCTATTAGCCGCCACCCCAGCAGTGGGAATGCCATACGGGCACACGACGGAGAAAAATGACGGCAACATCGAACCACTACCCCCAGCGAAAGGACCCCGGCGATCACCCCTGAGGTTGGGGAAACAGAGGAGGGAGTCTTCTTCAACGAGCACAGCCACACATCCCATCACAGCTCCAGTGAAATCAGAGGCCAAAAAGAAGCCAGAAGCCAACTCACAAAACCAACATCGAGACCAAACAATCCGCTAATCAGTACCACACCACAGCTGACACTTCCCCTGAGGCTCCCCCAAACTTCCATCAACCTCTCGTATCCATCTCCCCTCGACGCAATTGCAACTTGATTGCACTTGTCCCCCCTCATCACCAGAGGCGACACATATGTGCGACAGAGAGAGCACAGTTGGATGAGAGCATCCAAAAGACCCAACGGGCAAAGAGACGTGCCCAGCGAGAGATGTGCCCTATTTAAATATGTTGGGCAACATCATGATCGCATCCCAGCTCCCTGGACGCCGCGTAAAGTGTCATTTCGTGCAGGCTACCGCATTAGCAGCCGGGGAAGATGGCCGGTTGGCGGAGGTGCCCTGATCCCATCGCAAGGTCACGACATGCACACAACTATTGGTATCGCGAAGGAGAATGAATGTTGGCTAGCGGAGGTGGGGTGAACCTATCGCCAGGCCACAACATACACTCAACTGTTGACATCGTGAAGGAGAAGGATGGCTCGCGGAGATCCCCCGATCATATCGCCAGGTCAGAAGATGCACTCAACTATTGACATCACAAAGGAGAATGAATGATGGCTAGCGGGAGTGCCCTGATCCTATTGCCAGGCCACTACACTCAACTGTTGACACCATAAATGTCAGTTAGGATAAGAATCAAGAGTCATGGATTAAGAACTTGTGAGAAAAACTCGCTATTTTACTACTATGCTATCTATCTACTGGTAAAGAGTGACTCGCTGTGTGTTCTTCTCCCCCCCTAATATTACACATTAAACATTATTAGTATCCCTCCACCATCACTTGCAACAATCTCCAGCCGGACAATCTCCAGTTGGAACCCAACCACCGTGCTCGAACAACCCATCCTCTCACCAACAAACCCAGATCGAGCACTGCCCGTCCGCCATCCTCTCACATAGCATCGATGTCCATCTCATCCCCAGCCTCACCCGCACCCTCAACCCCCTTCTCCTCCACCGCCTGCTTCCCAACACTCTCCAGCGCACCCCCCTGCGCCATCCCTCGAAGCTGCGCCAACCCCCCGTTCTCATCCCTCAACACCACACCCTCATCCCCACCACCACCAGACGAAGACCCCTCCAACGTCACATCCCCAGACCCCTGAAAAGCCCCCTCCTCAGACCCCTGCAAAGTCACGCCCCCAGACCCCTCAAACGCCCCCCTCCTCATCCCCCAACACCACCCCCCCTCCCCGCCCAAAGAGACGTACGGACTCCCGGGTAGGGGCGTGAAGGATAGGCTGATCATGGA
>NT_165980.1:3555837-3588660 GCF_000143365.1 Chaetomium globosum CBS 148.51
AGAAGGCAGAGCTCTTCGAGCTCTCCGACCTCTCCTCCCTCATCCAGAAAGCGCCACCCCAGCCCGCCTCCACCCTCTGCATATACAGCACCGGCATCGTCGCCCCCTCCTGCAACCACGCTCTTGCGCCGCCGCGGCCCCGCCTCCGACAGCCGCCGGTTGCCGGGCGTGGTGCGGAACACGGGGTACGCGGCGCCCGAGGCCGCCAGTGGCGGGTGCGCCAGCTCGCCGATGTGGAGGCGCGGGTTGTTGAGCGTGGCGGTGTGCTTGTCGGGGTTGGGGTCTTTGTTGTGGCTGTGTTTTTGGTTGTGGAGGGAGAGGAGGTTGATTTCGAGGGGGGGGTGGGGCGGGAAGAGGGGTTGTCTGGGGGTGGTTGGGTTTGGGTTTGTTGTTATTGTCGCTGGGTGGTGGGGGGACTGAGAGATTCTTCGTCTGTGTTGCTCCCGCCGCTGCTGCTGCTGGGCGGGGGTGTCGCTGGCTTCGTCGTCTGCGTCGCCTGATGAGGAGCCGGGGGATAAGGGTCTTTGGGTGACTGAGGGGCCGGCGGGTGAAGGACCGGCGGGCTGACCGTTGGGCGCCCGGGGCAGGTTGGGCGAGGGACAGGCGCTCGGGGAGGGTGAGCACGACGAGTCCGTCCCGCTGGGGAGGGTCCCGGAAGGAGAAGCGCCGCCGGGAGGCCGTCGAGAGGTTGTTGGTGGCATTGCCGCTTTCTTCGGCCTCTTGTTTGACCCCGTTTTTGCCGACTCCTCCTTCTTTGACCTCCTTCCAGCCTGTGTAGAAGGGTAGATGCCTTGAGGATGTCGACCGCGCTTGATCGTGATTCCGAGGTCGGGCAGGAGGGAAGCGGCGCCGAGGTACACACAGACGCCGCCCACCCCGGGCTCGGTATGACGGTAGAGTGGTAAGGGCCGGGGAGGAATTTGAGAATGGGGACACGGACGAGCCATCGGGCCTTGCTGGCAGGCTTATGGATCTTGGGCGTTGCTTGGGTCCCACTGGGTTCTGGAGGTGGAATCCGTTGCCGCTTGTTGATGTTTGTGCGCTAGGACTCGCGCAAAGGACAAAGTTGGCGGGCAGCGAACCCCGCCGGGATAGGGTTCTCGGTGGCTGGTCCACGCTGGTTGTCTTTTCTAGATTGCAGGAGTGTCATGTTGAAGTATGGTAGAGAGATACAGATCGAGATAATTTCGCTGGGTGTTTAAAAAGTAGTAAGGTGTTGTTTATTCAGAATGCAGGATGAAGTAGGAGAAAGTTTGGAAGCAGAGAGGAGATGATAGAAATACCTAGTTGTGTTCGTCTGGGATGTAACTTCCCGAGAGAATATGCGCTGGGTTCCCTCTCATTACAGTCGAGAAGCATGGCAGGCGCTTGCGGCGCTATGGTGACTGGGGAATCTGAGGCATGGGAAGGAGGAGAAAGCTCAAAGAGAAGGAAGCAACGCAAGACATAAAAAGCAGAGAATATCTGAAATCTTTGTTAAGTAAGGTGCTACTGCCTATTTGCTAGGCACGAAGCCGAGGACCCTCCATGAACGCCTCCACGATGAAGCAAGTACCAGCAAGATCCTCGGAAACTAAATCGCTCCTCCCTCAAACCAGCCACTCAAAGGCTCCAGAGCTCTAACCTAGGCCCTGATCACTTATCCCAGCTGAACGCGCACGCAAAAACAAAGGAAATGAAGGAAATAAAAACCACGCTACCCATCGTAACGTTCCCAAGGATGACCTCTCTCCCGGCTTAACGGCCGGTCGCGCCACCAGCCTCATCCTCCTGCTTGACCTTGGGCACGCTGGGGCGCTCATGGAACTCGTGGCGCGGCTTGATGGTCATGCGCGGTGAGTTGTAGCCCATGGTCCAGTTCCACTCGGAAAGCATGGTGATCATCTCGAAGCCGACCTGCGGGTACTCGTTGAGCACGGTGTTCCAGTCCTGCGGCAGAGGCTGGCCGCGGCGGTTCTTGCTGAACAGGAAGAACAGCGAGTGGGCAGTCAGGAAGCGCCGCATCGGCGCATTGGGGCCCGTGTGGTCGAAGATGTAGGTGACATCGGCCATGTTGGGCGCCCAGTGGTCGTCAGAGGCCTCGCCGAAGTAGATGTAGAGCACGTCGAGCACGGCGTTGCGCACGCCGAGGATGCCAAACTTACCACCCATGACGTAGACGCCGAGACTGAATAGAGTGTGTGGTTAGCTACGGCCATCACTGGAATAAGGTGAATGAGTGAAGAGGGAGGGGGGAGGGGGGTAGGGTAACGTACTAGTCACGGACGGTCAGGTTAGTGCCATCGGGCGCAAGGAAACGAAAGTTGCGGGCACCACCGGAGGGCAGGAAGGCCGTGCCGTAAAGCCAGCGGATAAACAGGGCAAAGAGCCTCGGGTCGTCATCCGGCAGCTTCATCTCATCATCGCCCTCGGCGAAATAGTCCCTGAAGAACTCGGACTGGCTGATGAGCAGCTTCTCATGAACAACCCAGCGCTTCTCCTCGGCGCCGACCGTGAGGGTGACAATGCGATCAGTGAGCCAGCTATATGAGAAACAAACAAATCAGCATTCATAATTATTTGTCATCGCGCACGGCGGATACAGTGGCCGACTGAATGAAATGATTCACTTGGATTGCTTTGCGAGTGCAGGGAAGATCAATGATGGAGTGCGAAACATACCTGTCGAGGCCATGGAGGTCTGTGGACGAGCCTTGGGAACCTTGGACCTGTGTGCCCTGGCTGGCTTGAACGCCCGGGGCGCCGTGGGTGCTATGGGTGCTCTGGGAACCCGACGGGCGAGCCGGCTGCGTGAGCTGATCGTGCTCATTCATCCTGGTCGGCGAGGCTGTGAGAAGGGTCAGTCACTCCGTTCAGCGACAGAAGTAGAAGGCTAGCTGGGCGGCGCGTGAAGAGCAAAACAAATATTAAATGCCTACCAGTGTAATTGTTTGTTTGCAATGAATGTGTTGCCCAAAGTCGGTTGCCTGTGCCGTTGGGATTACCAGCCATCGGAAGTGTGTGTGTGTGGGAGTGAGGGAACGTAGGAATGTGGGAGTGTAGAAGGGCGAAGAGCTGGGAGGCGGAGGTGGGAGTAAAAAGAAGAGTTGAGAAGGGAAAGGGAAAAGATCGAGTGGAAAGCAGAAGTGGGAGGGTATAAATAGACCAGTGTTGGATACAATCACAAGTGGAATCCTCACGGTGTAGGGCAGGGCTTGGGAGCGGTGATGAATAGATCAGTGATAAAGACAATGGAACAAGCAGGATTCTTCCGGTGAATGTTGAGACGGAAATGCGGATTTAACATGATCAAGAAACCGGAACAAGGAGAGTTCTTCCGGTGAAATCTGCAACGAGGTGGCAGAAAAGCAGAGTTGAAACTTGTAACAACTTGATAATGCCCTCCAGGGCAACTCGGGAGAGAAGTGGTCAGCGGAACGGACATGACTGGCGGTTCGGACACTAGTGGACAGCTAGAGAATGGGGCGTGAGTATGAAATGCCGGAGTGTAGAATAAGGTTAACCGGAGAATGGGAAGAAGGGTACAATGCATATGTGGCTCCAAGCAGGAGAAGTGAAGGACTGGTTGAACGACTCGCTCTCTCAAGCCATTAAGGCTGACTGAACACCTCCCAAGTCATCTAGACGAGAATGAAACCGGGCAAGAGAAAGGTATAAACTCTTACCCGAGCGGCGTATGTCCGAAACTCTCTTCCTTGAGCATCTGGCTCCGAAAGCAGAGAGAAAAGTAATTAGAATAGATTAAACTTTCTTAAGGCTTCAGAATATCTTCGTTTGGTGCCTCTAGATCGAGCGTTACACTTGGAGTATGGCTTGTTTTGGCTCATGTGGTGGGAACCTTATATGCCGAACAAACCAGTCCCCCACCATGGCAGGAATATAATCTATCTCAAAATGTGGTGATACACAACATGTGTCCCCTCCATAGTTGATGTCCGCCCCATAGTCGGGTTGATGAGATGGCCCAGCCCATATCCGTTGGAGCTGTTTGATCCACACTCAGACGAACCTCGCAAGTCAGTCAGCGGCGAGTTGAGAAAACAATTTGAAACCAGCCAGGGGAGACATGCTTCAGGGACGGCAGTTACTTTGGGTACGGTAATGACAAGGCTACACAGTAGCTGTGTCCGACCTGTTCTTGATCAGCTTGTTCGACCAAGTCCACAGTGACGAGCCCCTGGCAGAAGTAAACATGGAACTTCCTACCACACCACCATCGGGAAGCCTTGGCAAGCCTACCATCAAGCCCTATTGTTCACTTCCACAAGGCAGGCGGGTGCCCGGTCAGGGAGCAGTCACGCGCAAACCCGAGAGCAGACCAGAATTAGAGTGAAGAGGCGCACAGGTCGCCATGTTTCAATTCCCAGAACCAGAGCATTGTTTAGTTGCTCGCTTCAATATCTTGGCATACAAAAAACGCCGCGCTGCCGCCAGGAGCCAGAGCCAGAGCCAAAAGCCGGGGAAAGCCAGGGAAATCAGGAGCACGAAGCCAACCACACTCAACCCAACTATCCCACAACCGCTTTCGAACAGACAAGTTGCTTCAAAACACCGGCCGCCTTGACACCAAGCAAACAACAACGCTTTGCGCGCGCCCGCTCCCGAGAGTCCCCAATATGCTTTGCCAACCGAGCCCCGCCAGCCCCAAAACACAGAGATAAGCGGCTGTGTGCGCAATAAATGAAGCCTCCGAGCAACCCAGGGAACCATAGCAGAAAATGCGAAACGTTCCCCCCTTTCCGCCGTAACCATATCCGAGATGCAGCCCGTAGAAAATCAAGACAGGAAGAAAACAGAAACTAAGGATATAGAGGTGGAACCAAGCCGCGGCCAGCCCATCCTCAACCCATGGTACAGTGAAACCAAATGGAAGATTGAACACAGAAAAAAAAACGGGAAATATCAACCAACTCCTCAGCCAGCCCCGGCCCCCCAAAAACCGATCCGGAAATACCAGCTCTCTGAGATTCCCCAGCAACAAAACCCGCACAATGTCTTGCCAGCCCGCCCCTACACCGAGATATTCGCCCATGTAGCCCCCAAGAAGATCGAGAACACCAATGTCGTAAAACAAACACCCCTCCACCCTTCCGCCGAAAAGTCGTTCTATATGTCGATAATCTTTTTTTTTTTTTGGTGAACTCGTTGACCCGTGAACCGTTAGGACTTTTTATCGTGATGAAGGATAAGTCGCCGCTTCCGTGATAATGAGAAAAAGAGGACACCCCCAAAACATCAAAAATGTATGGTATCGAACGAAAACAAAAAAGCAAACCCGCAGAACTCCGCCGTGAGACACCGATGCAAAAAGCAGGTTGACGAGGATGCAAAACCGCCGCGGAAAACGCCCATTTCGTTGTAGCCGAAAATAAAGAACAGCTCCCATCTTTCGAAGCGGGAGCACCGTATCCGCAAGAAACTGGTTGAAACAGACAGGTATCGATTATTCTCTTTATCGCGCCATCCGAAAATGTCAAAGTTTTGTCGCTTCAAAAAGCGACAGGCTTATGTCGATCAAAAGTGAGTTGTTTTTGTACAGGTGGGTATCGTGAGGTTGCCAAGGAAGTCGAGGATCCAGTCGACCTTGAGAAGTTGGGTTGTGTCGCCCGCGCCTGCCAGAGGGTAACAAAAAGAAAATCGATGCCTGCTACTAGGGATGTCGGTGCCCGCCAAGATGAACAGCTGCCATGAGCGGAATGCGCGCAGTGATTATACAGTCTGCGATTGCAGCGACGACGACGGCTTCGGGTCAGCCCAGTCTCGTCTGGGGCGTCACAGAAGCGAGACGTGAGCCACCTTACCACCGTCTGCCGACGGGCTGCTGCATCCTGGCGGGTGACACCGAGGGTGGCGGACTCGACATGGAGACGCCAGTAGCAGGGTTGATGATAGGGATGGCGTTGCGGGCGCGGGTGGCAGAGGGCTGGTGAAGCTTCATGGCCGCGATCGCCTGCTGGTTTTGGTATGGAGGCGGGATAAACGCGGGCGAGGACGACTGCAAGGTGAAGCTCGATGCTGCGACTTGAGTGGGCTGCTGCGTCGGGGACCCTTGTGGGGAGTTGCTCGCCAGTGACGAGCGCTCCGAGGACGAGCTGTGAATCGAAACGAGCTTTAAGCGCCAGTGTCAGTCCAAGTGCCAGGCATATTTGATCACGCGGTTATGGTCGCCGTCCGAGACTCACATCGCTCTCGGTCAACAGGCCTGGGCAGAACTCCATGTCATCTTCTAGGTCGAACGAGCGCCCGGCCTCGAATCTCATGCGGAAGCTTGAAAGATTTGCTGCCTCGGTGAGTTCCTTCATACTCCTGACCCCGCGGAACTTGTTCTGAATCTGTGCGGCGGATAGCCTCGGTGCTCTGCGATTCCGCCCGCCATGATGGCTGTGCGACACGGCGGCTCCGGCCGTCGCGGATGTTGGGTGTTGCTGGTGGGCGCCGAAGTGATAGTACGTAGACATTATGATTGGTGAACCAGCAGGGCGATGCACCAAGAAGTCGTTTTTGTATGGTTTGGTGGTTGGAGCGAAGTGCAGCGAACCGGAGTGGCGCGGTTTTCAAGTCTGATCGGACGGTTGGAGCAATAACACAGGGAGCTGCGCGTTGAGGCGGACGCTGTAATGGCGTTGACGGTGATGAGAATGAATTATGAGAGTTTTGTCAAGATGGATTGCAGGTCGTTGATGGCGCCGTTGAGGGGGGTTTTTGGAAAAGCAATTTTGCGGGTGGTATTTTGGTGGGAGGGTGGGGATGGGGGAAGGTGAAGGTAAAGTAAGGAAGAGGCGAGGGAAAGAGGGACAAGTCGGAGCGGGCGAAGGGTTGGACAGACGAGGGTGGTGGGGGGCACGACTTTGTGTTGCGCTAATGCACAAGGGTGGCAGGACCCCGGGCGAACACACTCACCTGCCAATGCCATGGCCACTCTGGCTGCGGGCTGGGTGGCAAGACCGCATCAAACTGTGGAGACCGTGCTGCTCACGATTGGATGGACGATCCTGCGCTAAGCTGGAAACAGCCTAAGGCGCTGGAAATGCTGTCGTGTAATTTTGGCCCTGGCAATTCACAACAACCAGTGCCGGAAACGGCGAGGACGGTGCTGGCAGGCTGGCTCGCTTGTTTCTGGTTGGACCTGGAAGCAGCTGTTGAGGCGCTGTTCCTGCAATGTCCACAGGCCATCATTTCGCTCCACCCAGCCCTCATCCACAATCGGCGCCCGACGTGGCTCCGATAAGACGACAGCTGCAACTCTCAATGCATTCGTTCACCCAAGCGCGAGCGTCCAAGTTGGCCATGAGGACAAACACCGGCTCTATCTTTCGGATGTTGAGCCCGTTATCCGGGTCCTCCCTTTTTACGTGACCTTTTTTGTTTACTTTCTTTGGCCGATGAGTCCAGAAATGGAGCGCCGAGGGCGGTGCATCGAATTTCGCCTCTCGGCATTCGTAGATGAGCTCCGGACCCGCCGTTGTCTGGATGTACTGTGCGTGGAGTGTGGTGTACACAAGGCGTTCGCTACAGGTGCTAATAAGATGGAAACCCAGATTCAGTTAGATGCGCGATGCACTCAGGCGCCGCGGAATGATGAAACTGGCGCTCCACGGCCAATTGGCCCAGCGGCGGCTCGAGATGCAGAAATGAGTCCAGCCGAGTGGCCAGCCAAAGTTCACAGTCAGGTCCAGCCTTGTGGCGGGGGTTTCCGCCCGCAGGCCTTTGACTGGCTGGTGTGGAGAGTAAAACATGTCGAGACCTCCGGACCTCGCGGCAGACCGTCGGTCGTATTTCGCTGTATCCCGATACGGATCCTCCGACGTCGAAAACAGTGGCAAGGGTGGTACCAGATGAGGTACGAAGTGCGCAAGAACCCAGAGGTGGCTGGGCAGAACCCCACACGTTTTACACAGTATCCAGGACGGATGGCAAACATTGGTAGGGAGGTGCCAGAGTACGAGTGTATTCGTATGTATTTCAGAGTGCACGGCGAGTGGCCTCCAAAAGAGCAGACAGACTAACACCGAAGCTGCACCCATCCGTCACCGGCATAATCGGATTGTTGGACTTTGTCTGCCCTTGCACAGAATGTTATCATCTCACAACAGATATCCACCAGTTTTGGGGATGTCGACGCCCTCCAGCCGCTAGTTGGCTAATCGCTTCGCTGTAACAGTCATCGATGAAGCTCTCTGCGGCCTGCTCGGCCCCTGCACGGCTCGGCATGCGGGTTGTGAGCGTCTCATTTCCATGGCGCCTGTGAGGTATCATTGGGTTGTTCCATCAACCGCCATGTGCGCCGACAGGTGGTGCATCACGAAAGGGTGACCGTTGAGTGAGCTTTCTGATCGGGGGCTCCTCACCGTCAGTTCGGTGCCATGGAATGGAGAACACTTGGAACAACAGGACCACGACGACATGGCGGGGAATTCTAGAACGGCATGAGTTGACACATAGCTGGCCGCTAAGTGGTCGAGACTTGGGTTATGCAAAAGCGAACAGCTCTCCGAGACCAGCGACCCCCACCCACCCGAGACCATCGGCAAATGGTGGTGGGGTGACAAAGGGGGCAGAATCAGTTCGGCGGTCAGCTCATCTCTCGCTATCTCTGGGTTGCATTCTCCCGTTTATCCCTCGATACGGTTCATGCCGTCAAGGTGCTCTTCCACACCGCAAACCACACACATCGACGGCGAAAAGAAGGGTGGTCTGGGTGACTTGAGGGTGAGAGGGTCTCGTGAATGCCTTCATGCCTGAAGCGGGCCAAAAAGGCAAATCGACCTATTTTAGTCTCGATGTTTAGCGACGGGATTGGCAAAGCGGAAGATCTTAGGGCCAATAATTGAGGTCGGAGCGCTCTCCCTTGCCCTGGTTCCGGGCGAGGGGCATCGAGGGGTTGAAACCCAAACACTCGGCACGCCTTGCCCCCAGGTGCCAGCCGGGTGTTTCGAAAGGCGGGGGACGTTGTCCGCCAGCCTCTTTTCCGCAATTCCAGGTCAATGCAGCATCCGACGAAACGAGGAAAGGCCATGACAGAAACTTATCTGGTGTACCTGGCTGCCGGCGGTCTTATCATTCGCTGATGCCGAATCTCCCTCCGGCATTGGGAGGGTTCGCGAGGGACGGACTGCAACCATCGTCAATGCATTGTTCCCAATGCACGGCAGGGCTGTGCTCCCTTGCATCCTCGATGGACACTGATCAATCTGTCCCGGGCTTGACAATGGGGGGAGCCCAGCAAGATACAGATGACAGACGCCGCCTTTCGGAAACCCGAGCTGTTGCAACACTCCTCCCAGGAGTCATCATGAAGACAGACCATGAAGTCAGTCATTCACAAGCGGGGCTTCGTTTGAGCTCCTCGTCGACCCTCTCATCCCCCGCATCGAAAAGCAGCACTGTGCACCAAGAGATCTGGTGTCTCTCCAGCACAGACCACGGAGTGGCCGAAGGGTTTGTCGAGGGTGTGACACTGCCACACACCGCTCTTTTCTCGGCGAGCGGGTGCTGTGCAAGCCTGCAGTGCCTGCAAGCCTAATTGTGCGCAGCTCTGTGAGTGGGTGTGGCCAGGCAGAGCTAGGCTAGACCTCCATCGTCGACGCCACTTGGATGCCTGTAACTTGCTTTTTCCCCAGATGACCGATCCGCGCCGAATTGCAGCGTCAGGCGGCGCAGCAGCGGGGAAAAAAGGAAGAAAGTGACGAGGCGGTTCACAATCCTTGAATTTGCGCGTGCTGACCTTGCAGGCATGCAGCTCTCTTTGCCGACGGAGATCGATAACGTTCACTAACTAGGGAGGTAGTGAGCCAGCTAGCGCGCAGGAAGGCGAACCGGCGGCTGATCTTTCAGGTCCGGTCGTCTTTCCAGCGCCTGGGCCGAAGCTCCGAAACTCTCTTTTCAGATCCTCTTTCGCCAGGCACAGCTTGGAGGTTGTGGCGCATGGGACGCTCGAAGATCGGACGTTCCCGTAATTGACGGTAATAACGGAAAAAGAAAGCAACCAGTGGAGGTCTGGCCGGGTTGCCTCCCTCTCGTCGATTCTCTCGGTGGTGGAGTCGCGAGCTGCCGGCGGTCCGAAGGAAGCCGGGAGGCCCCTCGGAGTTCCAATTCTCCATTACGTGCTTGAAGTTCTGTTGGGACGACAAGTTTACCCCTGAAAACCCAATTCCCATCATAACATCACGCGATGGCAGTGTTTCCCGTGCCAAGCCCATCCCGTTCCCCTGAATCTCCAGACGAGTCAGCAGTTTGTCACCTGACAAATCTCACCAGACCCTCTTTGAGGCACAAGACTCGGGCTATTATCGGCTGCCGAGTTGCCAGTTTATTACATCACGGCCGGCCGGGCTCGGTTTCGGGTCGCTGAACGAAAACAGACGGGCAGGTAATGGATGGCGGTCGCGACTCCCCGGCCGAGACGGTCAGGCCGGGCCGGACCCTCCGTGATCGCGCTGATTGTCGTAAAACATAAAACATCGGGCCCGGCCTCGATTCGACCCCGAGATGAGACGATGCCGTGTGTTCGGAGGGTATGATTTGTCCCGGCTTCGGCGCCCGGCCATGCAAATGTCTCGGTGCATTTAACTACAGCTCTACCGCTTTGGAAGCTGACCATTCTGTTGGTTTTTAGTCGATGGACCTCGACGGTAACCGTGTACTTTTATTCGTTTATCAGTAGAAATAAGTTGTCCTAACTGGCCTAGAATTGTATACCTACCTATGCAAAGCACTGACTGACCTGTAAAGTTTTTACAATGCTGTATGTTTTATGGACCTGGCCGGTCCTAGCAAATTCCCTCACATGTACCAGCAATGGTCGGTCAAGGTAAATTGAAGCAAGCAAGGTCAAACTCCATTAATGACGCGCAGTGGAACCGCGCACTTTTCTCAACCCTGGTGGTGACTGCAGTTTGGTGATGAATGTCCGCCAAATGAGTGCGTGAAAGGCAAGCTCCCACTTAGTGACGTCATCGCAACTGCCGACGTCTCATCCACCCCTCTCATTGAGAAAAGCTGCCTCATCGCCTCATCTGCCAACAAGCTGGAATTGTATCTCGCATAGCTCAAGGTTTTGCTTCTATTGCCTCGAGAGATCAGAAAAGCGCCAATTGACAATTATTTGCCCAATTGGCTCCCAGACTGCTACCAAACAACAAACACCACCAAAAACGCCATCTCTGAAACCATACATCACCAACAACACATCTCGCCCACTGCCATCAACATGTCCGCCCGCGCCCTCTTCAACACCACCACCAAGGCCCTCCGGCCATCCATCCTCTCCCTCCCCAACACCACCGCACGCCGGACCCTCACCCAAACCCCACGGGTCGCACTCAAAGAATCCGCCTCAAGTACGCCCCCCCCATCCACCCCTCCAAACCCAACCTAAACCCCAAACAAAACAAAAGACTAACCACCCCCCCCTCCCCGCAACAGCCGACCCCGACGCGACAAACTACGAGCACCACAAGCAGGACTCGCTCGCCAAGCAAAAGAAAGGCGAGGGCCACTGGAAGCCCGAGCTGGCGTCGGTGAGCGAGGAGAGCGTGAAAGCGGACCGCATGGGCCCGCAGGAGGCCGGGGAGGCGGCGATGAAGCGGCTGCAGGAGCAGACGAAGGGGCGGGCGGAGGAGACGAGTAAGAAGGGGACGAGTATGCGGGATGGTTTGTGAAATTTTCTGAAGTTTTGTTTATTTATTTCTTTCTTTGTTTGTTTGTTTGTTTGTTAGGGGAGGTGATGGTGGGTGTGGTTGTGGTGGTTGGCTGGCTGACTTTGGTGGTTTAGCAGAGTAGGATTGGGTTTTATGTTGTATGATGTGGGTAGGGGGACAGGAGGGTTGAGGAATGGAAAGGGCCATGGGAGGAGGGATTGTGCATATCCATTCTCAAGGCATTCAAGGAGTTTTATTTTGCTCAGCACCCTGCGTCAAAAGAGAGGCCATAGACTGACAGATTGCATGCGATGATTCGATTGTTCTCAGGCAACATACGTCCAAGCTACCTAGGCACTATGCTATTGTCATTTGAAGCAAATCAAAACAACATGTCATGATGAAGGCCAAACCCATACTCAACCTGTGATGCCCAGGACGCCCGTCGCTATATGCTGATACACCTCCCATTCCCGAAATTGATGCCAACCGGGGTAACCTAGAACACACCGCAATATCAAACTTGATTTCCTTCAACTCCAGCTCACACCGCCACCCCGCGCCCCCTTCCCCTACCCCTTGGCCTACCCCTCCCAACCCCGGGGGTTCCACGAACGGCCGCACCCCTCCCTCGGCTCGCCAGACTAGGTCTCGCGGGTATATCCTCATCCTCATCCTCATCCGAGTCACTCGGCTCCAGGGCACCGCTCAGCCCATCGCTCCCCACCTCACTACCAGCCTCGCCACCATGCTCCGACCCCGACCGTGACGCACCTTCGCCGTCGGTGGAGTACCCCCCTCCCCCACCGTCGTAATAGTCGTCCTCCTCGTCCGAGTCCAACAACCTCACTATGGTCGGGCCGGACGGGAGTCGCGGCGGGGACGGCGGGGGTGAGGGTTCGGGAACGGGTGAGTGTTCGATGGGGAGGGATGATTCGGGAACGGGCGAGGGCGTGATGGGGAGGGAGGGTTCGGAAGTCGGTGTCGCTTCGGCAGGTGCAGAGGGTTCGGGAGTCGGTGTGGGTTCGGCAGGCGGCGACGGTGCCGGAGATGGGGTGGTTTCGACAGCGGGAGAGGGTTCGGATTCGACTTCCTGGTCAGGTCCGGGTCCGGGTTCCTCCTGCTCAGGAAACGGTGAAGCTAGACTTTCCTGTACGGCCATGGATGGCGCTAGGGGTGGGGTCGCAGAGATGCTCGGCGGCGGAGAAGGTTCGGGGTCTGCCTCGAGGACTGGCTTGGGCTCGGCATGTACCAGCGGGGATGGGCTGCGGGCTGTGTCTGACACCGCTTCCTCTTCCGCAGCGGGATCAAAGTCGTCGCCTGCGCTCTCTGTTTCGTCGCGGGTGGCTTGCTTCCTAGGCCTGCCTCTGCCTCTCGCGACTGGTTTTGGGGTTGCTTCTTTTTGGGGAGGTAAACGTTCGGCGGGTCGATGCTCGGCTTCCACGGGGGTGCTCTCCCCTTCGCTTTCTCTCGAGCGAGTAGTGGTCTTTGGATTTGCCGATGCCGATCCCTTTGGCTGACCAATTCTGAATTTCTTGCCCCTGAGGCGCATCCTTTCGGCCATGGACAGCAGTGACTGCGATGGCAGTTCCACAGCTACTTCTGGCTTTTTCGACCGGGCCTCGGGTTGGGCGTTGCGCGGTGGACGACCGCGTCTCCTCGGCCCTACAGGTCCTGCCGTTTCATCCCGAGGCGCTACCTCCGTATTGATAACCTCGCCTTCTTCGTCGAGCCCTTTGAGTTGCTGCGCTAGCTGAGCATCAAGGTCATCCGTCTCGTTTTCAGGACCCGCGCTAAGCGAAGGCCGCACCTTCGGGGGCCGTCCACGCCGCTTTGCCGGCTTCTCGGGCTCACGATTCGGAGTCGCGCTCTGGGTCCCCGAGACTTCCGATTTCGTGGTCGACCCCGCTTCCTAGGCGGAGGCGCCGCCGCCGGCGCACTGGGGCTCTGGGCGGCTGGCGCGGTACCGCTGGTCGTAGAGAAAATTGCCGCCGATGCTAGGTCGAGCGGGTCCTTCCCTGCGTGTTCCGGGTTGTAGTTCGCGATGCCCTCTGGTGGCCGCTGCGAACGAGGAATTAGTACGTCGTTGAACTCCTCTTCGCCGTTCTCGTCGACAACATAAGATATTTTGGGCCGCGCGTGTCGAAGGGCTGGTCAGTTCGGGGAGTACCCCTGCCGTTCACGCTCGCTTGTGTCTTGAGCACCATCAGCTGGCTCGGGTGCTGGCTGTGAGACTTCTGCCGGCGCTTCAGGATGGACTGGCGGGGCTTCTTCCGTAGGGGCGTCGAGCACCGTCTCATCACCGCCAAACAAGGCGGGGTCCATGTTGCTCAGCGCAACTTCCTGGGCGTCGGGCTGGGGCTCGGGTTCGAGCCTGGGTTTCTTTCTGTGATGAGAGCATGGCCCTTGGAAGTCCGGATCGTCGTCTTCTTCCTGTCGAGCTCGTCGTTTCGTGATTCGGGGTTGTTTCTTGTGGTATTTGGATATCTCCGGTTCGTCATCCACCACCAAAGCTTCTGTAGAGGGCATTTGGTACGGGTCAAATAGAATCTTGTCAGGGCTGTCATCCTGTTCATAGTATCCCATGCCGAGCATCCTCTCGCGGCCGAGCCCCGAGGGGTCGGGGTATGAGGACTGGTCTTGGGTCACACCCGTAGACATGTCAGTGACGGCAGCGGGGCCCATGTGGTAACCATTTTGCTGTTGTCCGTCGACTGCATTCGCAGGTATGACGTAGTCTCCCATAGGCGCAACTCCAGGCCCAACGGTCCCGTTCTGGCCATGGTGGCCGTTGGCAGCATGTAGCATAGCAGCATCCATACTTCCGCCAGGGCGCCGTCCGGCAGGGTGGGCACTGTGTCAGGCATTTCAGCCTGCTTCGCCTTCTCCGCCTCGGCCGCCTGTTGTAGCCTCTGCATTCGCTTGCTCGACAGGCTCCGGCTCTCGTCGCCCACGCTCTTGAGCCAGGACAGGTTGTGAACGCGGAAGTCGACCAGGGTCTCGACGCTGCGGTCATCTGCGATTCGGCGGGTGTCGTGCCCGAGCAGGGTGGTCTTGGGAATGTAGGGAACGCCGTTCCCAGCCCGGCGGCAGGCGGCGCAATTGCAAATCTTGAGACATTTGGGGCATTGCCATCGCTCGTTCTGCACCACCTCCTGCGGCATCATGTCGAAGGCCCTGTAAAGCACACCAAAACAATATGCATCATGGCAACCCTCGTTCGTGCAGAAGGCCAACTTGTAGTTGTAGTCTTTATGCTGGCAAACGTGGCAACGGTGCACGTCGCCCTTTTTCGCCTTCCTCTTCTTCTTCTTCTTGGGCCGGCCCTCGTCATCCACCTCGACATCCGACTCTGGCTCGGATGCCTCCTTCGCCTGGGTGATGTCCTTCCACGGTCGCATCCGCAGTTGCTCCTGGCAGATTTGGGCAACCGCCTTCTTGCCCAGTTTCCTCCTCGCGAGCTCCAACGGGAGGGGCGAACCGTCAAAGCTGACGAAGCCATCATTCTTAATGATCAACGCCCGCCAAGATTCGTACCGGTCAACCAGATCGGACCAGTGCCACTGCTCGCACCAGCTGAGATTGGAGACGCAGAAACACGAGCGGCCCATGACGTAGCACTCCATACAGATATCGTAGGTGTCCTCGTCTCCGTTGACGAGCTGGCGTACGCAGCGTTTGCAGGTCAGGAAGCGGTTGAAGATGTTCGCTCTGCAGTAGGAGCAAGTAATGTTGGAGTCGAACTCGATGTAGTCGATCTCCTTTTCCCTTGTCGCGAACATTTCGTCGAGGAGAACCTCGGTGAACAGGCTGAAAAGTGACTTGAAATCGGCCGCCATCTGCTTCATCCTGGTCGAGTTCTTGATCAGATCTTGACCGAATCCGAGCAAGCCTATGTCGGCCGTCTTCTCCGTATCCACCATTTCCTTGTAGTACTTGTCCAGGGTGTAGAAGATGATGGCCTTGTTCTTGTACTGCTCGTCTCGGCAGACAAGCCTTGCCTTTGGTAGTGCTTCGTGTAGCGCCAACTGTAGAGTTTCGGCCGTTGTCCGGTTCCATGCGACCTTGATGGTCCTTGTGCCGCGGTTCCAAACCTGGTGGGGAGCTAGCGGAGGAACAAGGATGAAGTCTCCAACCTTTTGTTCCACGACATACACAGGAAAGGTGGCCTTCTTCCAGGCGTTGACCTGGGCAAAGTGCTTCTCGATTTCGATATCGTGGCCTAGCATGGACAGGAAGTATTCCCTCACCACTTCGCGATCCTTCGTCTCGGTCATGAACCATATTGAGCTTCCTGGCCGCTCTCCATTTTCGTCGCCAGAGGCATCCACCATGATATTCTGGCCCAGGCTAGCGCACATTTCCCGATGAGCGGGGGTATAAGTGCCTTCGTGGCCGATGTAGCACATGAGGTTCTGGGCGCGCATTTCTTCAGGCAGGCTGCTCATCAGATCACCGGCAGGGGCGGCGGACCGCCCCTCCTGGAAGATGCCCATATCGTCGCCGCTCCCTTTCCCGGCCCGCTCGTCGACATTCGAGTTCATGTAGTAAAGGTTCGGAGGGATGATTTTCTGCAGGTATTCTTGCCACTCTGGAGGGCAGTCGATGTCCTTGAGATAGAGTCGCTGTCGTCGCTCATCGCGGAAATTGCTGGGGGCCCATTGGTTCGTGAGCGTCTTCATCGACCGGAGGTAATGGCCCATCGACATGGGGATATCGGCCTGCCCGACCACGTCTCGAACATTCTCGGCTGCTTGGTTGTCAGCCAACAAACACAACACGCGGAAGTGTACAATATGGATGGTTGCTCACGTTTCTTATCGTAGGTAGACTCCAGCCATTGTGCGCTGAAGAGCGACTTGGGTAGACGGTCGTTCCATTTCTCGATGACCAGCGGTTTCCCACCGTGGATGACGTGAAGAAACACCAGTCGCTCGAATTCCTGAGGTCCTATGTTTCGAATCTGAGCAGCCGAGATGCGCAATATCCAGTGGAAATTTGGCGTCCTCTCTACAACCGAATGCAAATCGAAATCCGGCGGGATGGGATCGAACTTCGCTTGCGGATGCTGTGCGGTCGGCATCGTGGCGTTTGCGCCAGAGCGCGTTTCGTGAAAATCGGATCGCAAGTCGAAGATTAAGAGCCGAACAGCTAAAGTCAAATCTGGATTACATGGCGACTCGGCGCCGAAGCGAGTTGCGGTGTTCTAGGAATTGGTGGACTCGGTGGACTCGGTTCGTTGCAAGAAACGCGACGGGAAGTCTTCGAGGCTGCAGCAAAGCGCGTTTGGATGAAATCGGCGAGGGGAATTGGCGATTGAAAGAATGTGGTGGGGCAGGGCTGACCAATTAAACAGCAGAAACAGCTCAAGCTTGGGGAGAGCTTCCCGGCTTGTGGGGCGGAAATTTGTTGCTGGGGCTCAAAGTCAACCTCGAAGCATGTGAAAGTGGTTTTCTCCAACACAATAAACTCGAAATTAAAGACGGGATGAAATGAGAGGCTGGCTTGAATAAGCCTGGGTTTTATAATTATGTTTGAGATTGAACCTGCAAGATAAGAAAGGACGACAGATCAAGTTGTGTGACTGGTTAAATTGAGTGAGTGAGTCGCTTCTCTCAAGCAGGTACCTACCTTCTAGTTTTTCTTATTTTTTGTTTCTTCTATTCCTCCACTTGTTGGGCTCATTAGAACTAAAATATAATTAGAAGATAAGCCTACCTATCCCAGAGACCTGGTGGCGGCATCTCACGGTCGAAATGTCTACCTGCCGCATACTTCCGAGGCTGCCGTTGCGGCCTCCATTCTCACAAACAACAAACTCCTATAAACCATGTCATCCCCGGCTGTCAATTCCAACTTCACGAGCCGTTTCAGCTCCTCGACGACTCGCCATTGAGACTCACGCCAGCTCATCCACACGCTCCCTCATCGCCTACCACACCACCACCAAACTCTTATCAACAGCAACCACCACCAGTCCTCCCACACCCACTGCGCCCACCACAACCGAACTACCATCTTACACCCCCCCCCAAACCGGTCTTCTCTCCGTGCTCCCCCAATCATGGGTCCCCTACGCGGAGCTAATCCGCCTCGACAAGCCCACAGGCTCCTACTACCTCTACTTCCCCTGCATCTTCTCAACACTGCTTGCCGCCCCGCTGGCCGTCCCCACCACCCCACCGCTCACGGTCCTCGGCACCTCGCTCCTCTTCCTGGCCGGCGCCATCGTCATGCGCGGGGCGGGGTGCACGATCAACGACCTGTGGGACCGCAACCTGGACCCGCACGTGGCGCGCACGCGGCTGCGGCCGATCGCGCGGGGCGCCGTGACGCCTTTTCGGGCGGTCATCTTCACGGGCGCGCAGCTTCTCGCGGGGCTGGCCGTGCTGCTGCAGTTCCCCCTCAGCTGCTTCTTCTACGCCACCCCGAGCCTGCTGCTCGTCGCCACCTACCCGCTGGCCAAGCGCGTCACCTACTACCCGCAGTTCGTGCTGGGGCTGACCTTTTCGTGGGGTGCGATTATGGGCTTTCCCGCGCTCGGGGTGGATCTGCTGCACAATGGTGCCGCCCAGGCGGCGGCGGCGTGCTTGTACGCGTCGAATGTCGCTTGGACCGTGCTGTATGACATGATCTACGCTCATATGGATATTAAGGATGATGCCAAGGCGGGGATCAAGAGCATCGCGCTCAAGCATGACCGGGAGACGAAACAGGTGCTTTCGGGGCTGGCTGTTGCTCAGGTGGCGCTGTTGGCTGGCGCGGGCATCGCGACGGGTGCTGGGCCGGCGTTTTTTGTGGGGAGTTGCGGTGGCGCGCTGGTCACGCTGGGGATTATGATCAAGCGGGTTAATCTCAAGAGTGTGAAGGACTGCTGGTGGTGGTTTGTTAATGGGTGTTGGATCACGGGGGGCGCGGTCACCTTGGGACTGACGGCGGATTATCTCGTGCGGTATGCTGAGCGGGATGATGAGAAGTCGACGTGATGTATTATTTATTGTATTGTATTGTATTGTGTCTGTTGGACATTTACTCCGAGCCTGGGGGGAGAGTCAAGAGAAGCTAAACCACTGCCTATGTCATCCTCAGCATGACATCTACCAAGCTTGGCCTATCCCCGAAAATGCAATGCATGTTGCCGCTGGTTCGTTTGAGAATGGCGTCACGGCGCAAAAGGAGTGGTTGGAGAATTCGAGAAGGGATTGGTGGGCGAGAGTCGTGACCGATGAAGATCACGTTGAGATTGTGCCGAAGCTAGGGCATTATGGGTGGGTAGTTATGGCGCTTTCAAGAGTTATTAGTCCGTCATCTACACGTCCCAAATTATCATGTGCCGTTTCTTGGTGTCGGGTTTCATGATGATATCGCTGACCAAAAGTTGGCCAGCTCGTCCCAGATGTCGGCGGCGGCCTGCGGTCTGTGTTGCCATGCAGATAGTTAACAGCGTACGGCCTGGCGAGTGCGTTCCAATGGAGAACTTTAAGTTGATCAGAGCGTAGAAGACAGCATCGTAGCAGATGTACAAATTACAGGTGAGCCCTTCAAGACGATGAGATTCTTCTTGTCTGAAGGCTAGATTAGCGTGATGCCGTACTTCAGAGTTCTTGGTGAGTGTTCCCTGGCGATACAGAGTGCTGGGTGTTGTGGGCAAGGAGCCCAACCCCTTTCTTTTTGCCCGAGGAGCAATTGTGCCGGAGAAGCTCAGCTCTCTGACAACTCGCCCACGGATAGCGTCAAAGATATCAGCACCGAGTCGATCTAAAAAAGTATCGATATCAAGGCCTGGCGTCACATATGGATCGCGTTTGGCATGAAGTTCGTACCGGAGTTCATCATCATTGAGGACGACGATGAGACGGGGGCAGATGACACGATGCATGTGATTACTGGGCACAAGGAGAAGATGGCCATACGGCCGTACGAACGTGGGAACGCCGGGAGCGGCAAGACAGATGCAATGTCTCCATTTTGTTGTAGCCGTTGGATTGGGTGATCTCCTCGGCGTAAATTGAGAAAGGAAGGACGAAATGCCACGACGAGGTGGGAGAGATATTGAAGTCAGAAGAAGCCGTTCAGCTCCCCCTTGCCCCTGGATAACCTCCTCAGCCTTTATCTCTGGTCGTGTCACTCTCCCCTCGGCGACGACGACGGCCCGTTGCCGGTGCACACACGGTGCGCAACCGGAACCGCCTAGAACCCGTCGGCGTCCATCGAGCGCGCTATAAGTCCGCCTCAGCTACCCGAGGGAGCTCTCCATCTACCACCCCTGCCCCCGTTGCCCTCTATCGTCCCGCTCTGTATTTCTTTCCTTCCACAGCTTTTTCCAGCCCTTTCCACATCCTCACTCATTTCTCAGCCTGCCCTCCACCGTTGCCGCCTCCGAGCCAACGAACCACAGTAGATTACGCAACAACCTGTCCCCGCCGCTCGCTCCCCAGATGTGGGTTGTTGCCGTCATCTAGGTAATGTCGGGTCTCTAGTGTTAATGTTTGTAGCTCAGGCCATTAAGTTTGATGAATGATAAACGACGTGGGCTGTTAATTAAGTAACTTGTTGTCACGTATTAGATCGACTTCAGGTGATATTAGAAGATCGCACTCTCCCATGTATAGCGCCGGCTCATCCACCACCTACTGCAAAAGCCCATCCTTCGCCAAAGCCTCTCGAAATCCCCCCTGGGACAACTCCGACGACACAACCACATACACCTCATAGCGCGTCGCATTCAACGAGTGTACCTTGCACAGGCCCTTTCCCAGAAAGGTACCAACGCGCGTCAGGTACTCGGTGAGGTCCCTCACGTGTGTGACGACCTTGGCAACTACCAGAAACTGGCCACCGCGGCCCGTGGCCAGTTGGTTCTGCCAGTAGACCGAGACCGACGGCGGGCCGCCCCTGAACTGGTCCACGCCAGCCACGTGGGTCTTGAGCTCGCCCGTGGAGTGATCGAGGTACTTGCCGTCGACGATTGGGTACCCGTCCACAGTCCAGCGCTGGGTCGGGCGTCCGCCGTCGCTGGTAGCAGGTTCGGATTCGGGGGGGGGGGGGGGCATCGTTTGTGCCCGCGGGTTGGTGTTAGTGGGAGGTTCCATGGCGGAGTCTGTATGGTGCACCTACATGTAAGTACACTTATTTCAAAGGCCCAGGTTTCATGAATATAGTTGCTTACTTCTCCGTTTCAGTATGTATGAGAAGCTTTGTTTTAATCGTTTGCTGAAGCCCGAGACCGACACTGATGAAGTGATGAAGGTAGTGACGGAACAGGAATTGGGCTTGGGCAGGACTCGCTTTCTCAGCCCATCATTCCCATACACCGTCATCCATGCGCGCGGGCGGCCCGCCTTTTTATTCAGGTGTCACCAGATCAAACGGGAATGGGACCGGTTTTCCGCGGGTGCAACGATGTTAAGCAGTTGGTTCTATGTCAGTCATTGTGCACGGGTAAGGACACTCGGGGAGTCTCGTTATTGAGCCATCGACTCAGTTCTGCATCTGCTTTGCAGCCAACAGACACCATGAACATCATGCGGAGCCATGAGCAGATGTCAGACTAGTTCGCCACACCCTTGGCGGAGCAAACTCTTGGAGCCGGAAACTGGCGTAGCTCGCAAACATGACACGTGGGGACATGAAGGGAGATTGATCCCCGACAATGGAGTTGTTAATAAACGGCAGCAACCCGGGGAGTTCTCAGTGAACGCATCTCGCCTAAACTCAAGTTATCCAACAGAGTAATGAGGCCGTGACAGATGCTGATGCCCTCTCTACATCTTCCCTTCGCTCCCCGTTGACTCCTCCCGCACACCCACTTCCAGGTCGAGATACAGAGCGGCCGCAAACTCTCGGAACCGACAGTAGTGGCAGTAGGCCGGGTCAACCCAGTGAACCTCGACCGGGCGGCGTCGCGAGAGCCTGTCAAGCCCACAGCATGCCCAGTCGGGAGGCGCAAGAGGTGCCTTGGAGCATGGCACAGTCATGTCTCGGTCAATCTTTGACTTCCCACAGCCGCGGCATGGGTGCATGATGCGAAGGATTAGAGAACACATCTCGAAGACGGCCGGCGGCTTCGAAGACGGGGTCGGCAGTGGAAAGGGAGAAAGGCCGTTAGACTCGTTACAGCGATCGTTAGTGGTTCAACCATTATTATGACAGAATGGTGGGGATGATGATGCTTACTAGTCGGTACCTTGAGGACCCTGCCTCGGTACCTGACCAAATGACTCGAGCTAGGTATGGAAAGTTAGGCAGAAAACCGGTTACTGGATGTTAAACTCTCCGAGAGGCGCAGTGGAAAGGGAGGTGACTTTAGCCCGTGGTCTGGTTATTTATTTGCCAACAAAAGATAGAAATAAGCTTACCTAGCTATGGTCTGTTGTCGACTGGGCCGACCTTGGGACACTTAATTCGTAAAAGTCAGCTTATGGTCTGGCAGCTCGTAAGCGATAGCCGAGCTGCCCAAAATGGAGCCAGGGGAGTGAGGATAGCTCAAGGGATGAATGATATGAGGTTCTTCTAACAGCCACTCAATGCTGTTTGGAAAGCTATGCGCAGTGACTCCGGGTCCGCAATGCCAACGTATATTAGATCCAAGCGTGACCTTTGACAAGCGTGCGTATGATATTTCAAAATATTGGGGATCAGGGGCGTCAGATCATAAGTTTCTGACCACACCATGCCGACCGAGATTCCGCTGTTAGTTGCCTCCAATAATCCCAAATTTCCTACCAGAATAACGCAGTTGGGTCTCCAGGGCTACTTTGGATGTTATAATCCCCTAAGCCGCGGTGAACGGGCCGACCCGAACGAAGCTGGGACCCGCTGAGAGAGGACCAGGAAACGGGTTCTGAATCGAACCATCTTCTAGCCTTGCCGTTTGGTTAAATATACTCAAAGGCTAATGCAATTCTCGCTCCAAGAGATGTAGATGTTGGATTCGCCACATGGACCCTGTAGGATTCGCCACATGGATCCTGTTGGATTCGTCACATGGATCCTGTTGGATTCGCCGCATGGAACCTTTTTGCGAGTACCAGTGTTGGAGATTGTGGCAAATTGAAAGACCGAAGCCTGGTTGACGATGCACTAGTATTAGAGGGGTTCCAGGGTCTGAACAAGAAGTATAAAAAGGAGGTAAGGACGATGCCCGTCACGAAGAAGAACAATCAATCAATTCTTTCTCTCCAATCTTTCCGTCTGGGTGTCGTTTCCAACAGTAGAAGTTGAAGTGATTATACATACACGGATTCCAGATAACTACACATTATACATCCATATACACATACTAAACGGCAACCTAAAGATTTCTACAACAGCCTTCATCCACAAGCCGAACATGCATGCTGCCCGTTAAATCTTCATCTTTCCCAACCTCACCTCCGCGGCCCTTGCCTCTTCCGAAGCCTCCATAGTCTCCGCAGCTTCTACAACCTCCAATCCACCCTCACCCTCGTCCCCCCCATAATAAGACGAAGCCCGGCTCACACCCTCTATATCAAACCCTCGATCAATAAAGATGGTATTCCGCACCACCCTAGCCGCAGCAACCGCCGCTGACGCCTGCTCAGCCGACATCAAGTCATGATCCAGCAGCGGAAACATGCGAGAATCCAGCTGCTCCGACTGACCACCCTCTTGCTCTTCTTGCTCGGCACAATTAACACGCTGGTAAACACCCATATTGACACCGCCAGAACCTAGGTACACAGCGTCTCCGTCAGCACGCCCAGCTTCACTCATCCACTCCACTCACCACCACCACCAAAGAAGCAAGACAACAAAACAGAATGGATAGGTAGGAAAGCACTCACCCAGCGCCGCCTCGGCCTCATACGGGCTCATCACGGGGTAATAGGTAAACCGACCAGTCGAGAACATAGTCGAGTCTCTGATAGCCGGGGCCGGGGCTCGAGCCTGGGCCTGAGCCAAAGTCGGAGTCAGAGTCGGAGTCGGAGTCGAGGTTGCGGTCCAGGTCGGGCCAAGCGGATTCAACAGGAACGGCGAGGGGGCGGCGACAGAGCTAGACATAGCACTGGATGTTGCCGTCGTGGGCTGAAGCCGGGGCCGGGGCCGGGGCACGGAACCGACTGTTGGGCCGGTCTGGCCGGCGGGGTAGAGCCTAGCCGAGTTGACGAGGTTATGGGCGCGGGCGCGGTTGGGGGGGTCCCAGTTGTGGCCTGTGGGTTTTCGGGGGAGGGAGGGGTTAGTTGGTGTGCTGATGTTTGGGGTTGGTTGGAGGTACGGGGCTTACGGAAAGGCGGGGGCGGAGGATAGCCGAACGGGTTGTCTGGGTATAGGTCACGGAGCAAGGCTGGCCGGTGTTAGTAATTGTTTACCTACATGATGATAAGAGAGGGGGCCTGCCATGAGTACTGACACGCGAGTGATCGGCATCCAGAACTCCAGCCCGCTGAAGGAAAACGCGCTCCGGGCTGATGGGGTGGCAGAAGGACGGGGACACAAATCGTGGCGGCGGCATGGGCGACACGGGCAGAGACCGGGGAGGCGGAAACATGGAATAGGTTGGCGTGGGCGCCCGGGGATCGTACAGGGGGTCGACGGCGTACGGGTAGAGCGAGTTCTGCCACCCTACTGACTTCGCAAGTTCGCAGGGAACTTCCTGCTGCCAGTCATGGAGCCACTCTTCTTGCTGGGTTTTAGGAGCTGGGGAGGGAGCTGGGGGTACAACTACAGGCGGAGCTGGAGGAAGAGCCGGGGGCAGAGCCGTGGGTAGAGCCGACGGTAGAACTGAGGGCAAAGTTGACGGCAGAGCTGAGACTGGCGACCGGTTTGGCAGGGGCGGGGTCAGTTCCCGGGAGTGGCTCAAACGGCATTCGTCAATGGGGGCCAAGTTGCTCGGCTTCTGGCGAGAGCTCCCCGTGGCACTCGCTGTGCGAGAACGGGAAGGGCGGACTCTAGGCAAGGGCAGAGAGTTGCCGCTCAGGACATCCGGTATGCGGGGAGTTCGTCGACCCTGGGAGAGGATGGGCGGGGCAGGCGGAGGTCGGGCTGGCGGTGGCGGTATACTGTTGACACTACCCCCAGACGACGTTGAGCCGACCCCCCGGGTCCTCGACACCATTGGGGAAGTCAGCGGCCCCCTGGTCGATTGGTGCGTAAGTTCAGCTTCTGGAAAACTGATGACCATTTGTGGATATGTGTATGAGGGTCCATTGCTTCCACGTCCCAAACATCACCTTAAACGATTGCTCGATCTCTTTGAATTGCTTCGGGAGTGAAGAATCTGTGAATTCTCGGGACTGAACCAATCGTTTAGTTTGAGGAATTGACCCTTTGGGAATCGGGACGTTAAGTAGCTAGTAGGATTCTTACTGTTTGGAGGAGTAGCCATATTATCGGTACTCATTGAATGAGCGGCTTAACCCTAGGAGTTAACTCAATTCAACATTGAAGGGAATAACGGCTATGTGAGTTTAAGGGGTGGAAACAGGATTCGATAAAGGGAATGGGGGGATATTTTGGAAGGGGTTGAGGCAGTTGAAAAATACTAGGTAGGAGGTCAGAGCCCCCCCGCCAGCTTGAAGATGGGGGAATAAAATCAAAGTGATGAAATTCCCTCCCAGGAGGACGCGACTTGAGTTCGTGTGTTTAGGTTATTAATGGGGTTTCCATTGGCCTAGTAGCATCTTCTGTGACGCGTCAGGTTCGGACGAATATTGAGTTGTTCCCATTTTCACACGGCCCAAGAATGGCAAGTATTATTATTATTATTATTTCCTACACCGATATGCCCTGGGGCGCGCCGGTCCTTCTACTGCTATTTACAAAGGAAACCGTGCCGTATAGGCCGGATAAAAACCTCTGTCTACCACTTTGAGACAACAATCTATGAATCCGTCATACTGCAAAAGAAAGGAGGCCCTTTGCCGGCCTCCGGGCCCTCTAGCCCTCCCCATCCACTGTTTCTAGCTCCAGCCTTCTGGCCAGCCTATACTCCAGTAGCCGGCCAGAGTCCATCAGCCAGCCAATGGACCTTCCTAACAAATCATTCTGCTCCGGGCACCTACTCCCCTGTAATACGGTTTGTAGGTCCCGATGTGACCGAATCTCTCTGCCGTCCCACGGCCTTTGTAACGGCGGGTCGGGGCACCAAACCACCAAGTGCTCCACTGTCTCCCTGCCCCTTCCCGCACTCGCAATAAGGGGTACGGACCTCCGGGACTTTCACCCTGAACAGGTAGTCCCGGAGGCCTATATCCCCGATACGGGCCTGGGAAAGGAGGGAGCTCTGCGCCTTTGTAAGACCTTCGTGTCTCATCAGAGCTTTGTCGGTAAATAAGAGGGCTGGGGGGGTCTTCGTCGGCTATCCTCCTGTTTAATACCCTCTGTCGAGTAGTACTTTGTTGACTAGCTCTCTGTTGTTCCCACCGGGCCTGCCAGGCCAGTTCGACCACCTCCTTGGTATTCGACCCCCTGTCCTTCCCCCCGATCTTCCATTTGTAGTTAACCCACTGGGCCACTACACTAGCGGCTAGTTCAGTGGGCGTGGGACTCTGCGGGCCCTGACGGGGCCTCCAGCCTCGGGTTTTCCTCCTCTTGTTGAACCTTCGGTAGACCTTATTGCAGGCCTCAGTAATTAGATGCCCCGTGGTTATTCTCTCAGCCTCCGGCCCAGCCCCTGACTGTAGGGCCTGCTTCTGTAGCCGGCCCTCGAAGTCGGCCCAGCCGCTTGTTGAGATATAAGTCTAGCGGTGGCACCCAGGCCTCTGTTTCTAAGCACCGAATAGGAGCTGACTTGTATGCCCCTACTACTATTCGAAGGCTCCTGTTCTGAGCTTTTGACAAGACCTTTGCAGGCCCCTTCGGCCCTGTAGCTCTTGGAGCTGTTGGTTGGTGGAAGCTGGAGGCTCCAGTAAGCTATGGCACTGCGGATGCACTTTACGTAGACCTCCACGACGCCCTGGATAGGCTCGGGCCCCACGTCTTTGCTGCAATCCTCGATAAGGCGAAATCTTGGGTTTTGAGTTTCCGTTCCACAGCTTGTTGGTGCGCCCTCCATGATAGCTTCCAGTCCAGCCAGACTCCTAGAAACCGAGCCGATTCCACTGGCTTAACTGTGCTGTAGCCACTAGCCCCTGGGTGGGCCAGGGCCACCGGGTTCTCCCACTGTCTCCGACCTTTGTTGAAGTGAATTAATTCGCACTTTTGAGGTGCGAACGCCATCCCCCGGGTACCAGCCCACTGCAAGCAGGTCTTCCAAGCTTTTTCCAGTTGCTATGTATTGGGCCTCTAGGTTCTTTCCAAAGGCCAGTAGGTTTGTGTCGTCTGCGAACCCTACTATGCTAACCAGTGGATGGGTTGTTTTCAGGGCCTGATATAGGGAGGCAATGTAGAGGATAAATAGGATCGGGGATAGTGGTGAGCCCTGGGGGACTCCCGCTATGACTGGGATGTCCTCTGTTTTCTGGCCGTCGAAGTGGAGGATCGCAACTCTGTTACTTAACCACGCCTTCACCCACAGAACCACCCACTGTGGGTAACCCTGTAGCCGAAGAGTGGCTAGTAGCCGGGTATGGTTGACGGTGTCGAATGCCCCTGAGATATCCAACTGTAGAAGGGAGGCGGTTGCTTTCTGCCGCCAGGCCTCCTGGACTTGGGCTACGACTAGCCGAATCGCTACCTCTGTTGACCTGTGCTCTCGGTTTCCCATCTGCTCCGCTGGTAGTAGGCCGTAGGCCTCTGCAGCACTAGTAATCCTCTCTGCTACCAGTGCTTCTATGACCTTCCCAACTGTAGGTAGGAGGGCTATAGGCCTGTAACCTCCTGGAGTTCGGTAGGTACTCGGCTCTTTTCCGGGCTTTTGTAGGACAACTGTTTTGGCTCTCTTGAATATTTCTGGAAACCATCCGATCCGGAAACACGCCTCCGTGAGAACCGCTAGCACCCTGAACAGTGGGCGCCCGCAGGCCTTAAGAAGGCCTATAGGTAAGTGGTCCTCGCCTGGAGCCTTCCAAGGACTAATCTTCGAAAGGACTGCCCTAACATCACCCACTGTAACCTTTTCCTCTATATTGAACTTCGGAACCCACTGTTCTAGCAGGTCCGGGTCCTCTATATCAGAAAGGTCAGCTTCTGGGTTAGGGTAGAACCGGCGTGCTAAGGCCTCCGCCTTCTCCTTGTGGGTGGAGAGGTCCTGGCCTCCGGGGGGCCCTGTGAGAGCGGGCAGTTTCGGGGGATCTGGGGGGGCGAAGCTTCTGCAACGGGCCCAGCGTTCTAGGCTCCATAGCAGGTCGGTTTTGTGGGTGGCTTTCTGCATTGTTGTCCTCCAGGTCTTCGTTTTCTCCTTGTTGATGGTGGCCGCGAGGGCCCGTAGACCTTGGTTAAGTCTTTCTTTGTTGTGCTCCGACGGGGCTGCCTTGCACTCCCTTTCGGCTCTCCTTGCCTCTCCCTGGGCCTCCTGGACCTCCACTGACCACCACGGCGAGCCGTGCCCTCTGTTGGCCTTCTTCCGAGGGGTGGCCACTTCAGCTATCCTCTGTAGCTCCTCGACCAACCAGTTGAATGCTTCTTTTAAACCCTCCTGCTCCCTGACTTGTGCCCGGAGGCCTTGTGGCCCTGGGTCCTCTAGGCCTATTTTCTCTGGTAGGAGGGCCGCCTCGGCCTCCACCCTACGCCTGTCCATCATCTTCCAGTTCCAACCCCCTGGCTGGGTTTGTTGTGGTAGGGGGCCTCCGATGTCAGCTTCCAAAATCTGTGGGTAGTGGTCTGACTTCCCCCTGTATTCCAGGCCGTAGTAGGTCGTTTGTAGACCCACTGATGCCCAGAAGTGGTCTATTGTCGAAGTGCGGCCTCGCTGGGCCCCCTGCGGTGCCCTGGTTATAGTGCCTGCTGGAGTTCGAAGATCGAGATCCCACTGTAGTGCCAACTCTAGGAGAGCCTCGGCCTTCCTTTCGTACCGGCCAAACCGGTCCCATTGCGGATGGTGTAGGTTAAAGTCCCCCGCTAATACTACTGGGTAGGCTGGGGCCGGCCGACTTAGGAGGGTTTGTAGGAGGGTTTTATCCTCAAGGGGGTTATAGATAGACCAGAGTTCTAGTCCACTGTTCCCGAGCCCTGGGAACCATACCTTACAATGTTCCTCTGAAGTCTCATATTCCCACTGTCCTGTGTCGAACTTTCGGCTGACGAATATAGCCGCTCGCCCACTTGCTTTATGAACTAGGTGGTATTTCGAGCCTCTGGGACAGTAGGTTGACTTGGTTTGTTGGTTGATCCATGGCTCCTGAATAGCCATTAGGTCGTACTGCGCTTCTTCTAGCAGGGCCTCGAGTGCCTGCTTGTTTCCTTCGGTGTTCCACAGCAGGACTCTAATTTTCATTAGGCTCCATAGGTGCGTCTTCAGCTGGTTGGGCCTGTTCGGCCGGCTGAGTGGGCTGGGTGGGCTGAGTGGGCTGGGTGGGCTGGATAGCTCCGAATATCCCCCCCGAACCAAGGCTAATCCGGCTTTGGGAGGGGTCCCTTCCAGCCACTGAAATCAACGTTGGCCGGCCTCTGCCCAACCGTGGCCTTTTTGCCCCGACTCTCAGAAATCCATACTCCTCCTCCTGTGGTCGGGCCTTCTCGTAGGTGAATGCTGATCTTGGTGCTGTTATAGGCTCCGCAGCTGCTGTCCGAGCTGGCTCGAACACCCTTGGTCGGTATTGGTATGCCTCTCTCGCCTCCTGCTTGGCCCTGGCCCTTCCCGGGCACTCCTTGGCCCAGCCCGGGTGCCTTCCTCCGCAGCAGGGGCACTTACAGGGCACCTGACCCTGCTGGGTAGGGCAGAGGGCCTCCCCGGGCCCTCCCGCCCTCCCCATGGGCCCCCGTACCACACCTCCCACACAGGGCCTCTTTCCGGCAAAACCTCTGTATGTGGCCCCATTTCCAACACACTGTTTCGGTTCCAGCATTGCCCAGTAGGGCTCGCAGTCGAGTAGCTGAGCGTTCCAGATTATCCCCTGGTCACAGGCCTTCCGAGCCTCCTCTTGGTCTCTAAGGGCAACTAGTACCGTCGCCCTGGTAAACCCTGGGTTGGTTGGGACTCTGAACTTGACCTTGTCCACTGACCAAAGGCCTAGTTCTCCCCCGAACACCTCCTCCGTAGTACCCTGTAGGTCGGCCTTCCTCAGGCCCTTCACCAGCACTGCGTAAGTTCTGCCAGCCTCTTTAGCCTGCTCCCCGAAAGCTTGTTGAATCCACTGGGTGTTGTTGGAATGCCAGCTTTTGGTGTTCGAGTCGTTGAACGTTACCACTGTGTCCCCGCTAGGGAGCTTCCGGGCTGCAATAGCTCCCTGCTTGGTTGAGGCTTGGTTGATGGCCTGGATGATTTCGACTGGGGACCTTTGTGCAAGGTCGGCTGACACGTTGGCTCCCCGCACTAGTAGCTCCCGGTCGGCCCTCTGGGGGATGATTTTCGTAGGTTGAGCTTGCAAGCCTTGCCCGGGCCCTGCGGCCACTGCAGCCCACGAACGGCCCTGTGTCGCACTTCGATTGGGTCCCACGGCAGCCTGGACCGCCTCCGTAACTACTTTCTGTAGGTGGGCTGCCGTAAGCCCTCCCAGGCTTTCCTTCGAGTGGTGGTGCCCCTGTTTCTGACTTGCAAATAGGTCGCTTAGGTCCTTTGCGAGGCCCCGGGCCTCTCCTCTGTTCTCGATAGGTACTAGATTTACCAAGCCGTTCAACAGGCCTCTGAAATGCTCTGCCTTAGGTAGTCTCGGGGGGGTTAGGCGCTGTGGAGGGCCATGCAGAGGGCCCTGCGAGAGGACCTCTACCAGGGGGCCCTCTATGGGGGGCCCCTCCGACGGGGCCGATGGCGGTTGGCCTGCCCACATCAGGGGCTTCGTCTTGCTGGCTTCAGGGGCTTCGTTCCGTTGGCCGGCCGGGTAACGGGGCCAAGGCTCTTAGTGGCTTGGCGGTCGAAAATTTTGGACGCGGTCGACGCGGTCGGCACCCGCGGGTACCCTCCTAACCGTAGCACTCACTGCGGCCGCGCCACTGGTCGCGCACCGTTGCAAGCGGTATTGTTAGATAGGGTTTTTCGAGGGCTTTCGAATGCTGTCGGTTTCGTCGGTTTTGGCCTTTGCTTTTACTCTGCTATTTTTACCGTCTATTACCTCTGGCAAGTATTAATCTTGAATCCTGAAAAACAATCAATGACATATATCAACTGTCACTCCAGGGCCCTGTGAAGAGAGTTGTCTCCAGACTTGTTCACGGCTAGAAAGGATACCACAACTAGTTTGTGGACCCTAAAGGATGTTCGATACCCAGGTACCTAGGCAGGCTGTGGTCATTATTCTCAACTTAGGTACCTCGGGATCTATTACTAACTTGGGTATCTGTGTTGAGTGAAGGTGTCCGGATTGTGACCACCACGCCAAACAGCTGTTGCCGGGTTCTAGCAGTATTGATGGACAGCCATGCAGTCCCATTTTTCCAACTTAAACTCTAAGGAGAGAGGCAGGGAATAACATGTGCGATGTTCAAATACGGCCAGTTTTATGTGGGATTTGTGCACTCAAAAACTACCTTGCCTAGGTACCTAGGATCCGCCCAATGACTTCACCACTATCTCTTCACACGCGTGCATGACGCGTTATTTCTGTCTTGTCCGGTCATCTCATTACAAGCACTCATCAGCCCCAGCGCTGAATCAGACCAGACACTTTCACTCGCATTGTTCGTAAATGTTCACTTGTGGGTCTCACACCATTGTTTATCCCCCCTGAGAAGAAAACACAGCCCCTCCCTAAAAGTCATCCTAAACTTCCTTCACGAAGAAATATTACCTAGTATCAATTTTTGATGACAACTAGAGGGGGTGTTAAAATAAATTTATAATTGTTCAACTAATCAATCGACCGGATGGTGTTCTTTTTCGGGCCGGGGCGTCCATATGGCAAATCCGACTCCGATAATTAATAGGCAATAATCGTGGCGGAGAGTGATAGGGAATAGTAGTTGATGATGTCAGTTGCCGTTGGAAACGCCCAGAGGCCGCTGATGGATCATACGCAAGACAGAGTGATGATTGATATGACTGCCTCTTACCAGTACCTGGCGTGATCTAGGTAGGTTGGTAACTTAGGGAGGTACTAGAGCAGACAACGCAGTAATCGGTGGCTATTAGGGCTGCAAACCTAATCTAACAGTGCAGTAAATGGAGATACTGTACCTAGGTAAATAACCGGGTATATTTGCCCTGTCTCTTCGATATGTAGGTAGGTAACGCCGCCGCCACTCGTGGCTCATGTCCTCCTTCAAACCAACCCACGCTTCACCAACGGTTCCCCGAGCACCTTGCGGTTCAACTGAAATGCATTAGCCCTCAAACTATCAATAAATTTGAGACCTCCTGGACCCGGCGTCATTTGGGCACCATGGCACCTTTATTTTGGCAAGCCAATGTCGAAATGAACGACGGAAGGAAGCAACGATCAAGGCGCTGACGCGGGAGATTGAGGAACTCCGGGAGAAGATTAGGGAGAATGGTCGCCAAAAGCGTGAAGCAGAAGAAGAAGCTGAAAGAGAGCGGAAACGCACCGAAAAGGCAGAGAAACCCATGCAAGACACCACCATCAAAGAATACCTGGACGCCTGTCAGAAACATCTCTTTGACCGACTCAAAGTTGAGCCCGACATGGCTCGCGGGCCGCAGGGCGGCCTCACTAACCCAACCAAAAAGTGGTGTCGGACGAAGCTACTGCCCTGGACGAACTTTCTCGACGATTAGAAGAAGGTCTTTGGTAGATTTTACGAGGTCTTCCCACTCCATAAGCGTCTCTTTACACCGGTGGAGGTCCTCGAATTCTGGGGAGATGATTGCGTCAAGGACAATATCAAAAATGAAGTCGAGCTCGGGTGCATGCTTGTCCAGCGTTTTACGGTGCAGCCTCCTGTGACACTGATCATCAAAGAGATCATCAAGAGATGCCCGGTCAGAGACGCACTGGATGTTAGCAGTAACGTGGAATTTCAGAACCGGCGTTCTTCCAGGCAAAAAAAAAATGAGAAAAAGCGCAGCAACTCATATAAAAGCCAACGAGTCCGACAACAACACAGATACGGGACCGACATGAGTAGACAGCCATCCGGCAACGACATGGACATCGACAACGAGATAGACAACCAAACCGACAGCGACACTGATAACAGAATCGACAATGAAGCAGACAACGAGGAGGAAAAA
>NT_165980.1:3589342-3599810 GCF_000143365.1 Chaetomium globosum CBS 148.51
ACCCGGAAGTCGATCGAGCACCTTGCGAGCGCGAGGCGCGCATGTACGAGCGCCTACAGCCCTTGCAGAGTAGTGATGTTCCCGTCTTTTCTGAGCCGAGCTCCACCTGCGCCCAGCCCGTATGACTACGAACTACGAGCATGCAGGTCGTCTACATGCTCTTCCTGTCATAGAGAGAGAGAGAGATGCTCAGCAGCAAGGCCGCGCTGGGAATGGACCAGGCTGCGCTGGGGATGGACCAGGCTGCGCTGGACGGCCAATTGTTGCCGCTGCTAAGGAGGGTGCATGGTTTGGGGGTGGTGCACATGGATGTGCGGGGGCCGAATGTCTTGTGGTGCGAGGAGACGCGCAGGGTGATGCTGGTTGATTTTGAGCGGTCGATTTCGTGTGCTGCTGCCGGCGAGCGAGACCGCGACCCCGTCCGAGAGAGGGTCGTGCAGTTCGGCAAGAGGGAGGATCTGTACGTCGCTGGGCTGATCATCGAGCCGCCATCGCGGGAGGTCTACCCCTACTGTCGGTTCTAGTCTACTAGGACTTGGGTGCTTGTCACCTAGGTACTCGCTTGCAAGCAACCAGAAACGAGTCCCGCGCCCGACGGAAGTGTCGTCGCTGATATAGGCAATTTCGCAACGCCTTGCCTGGATTTACGCGTCTTTTATCTGAGTCTTGGTTGGCATTGGGAGCGACGAAGGCGTTCTCTGGGATATTGGTTATGTATGCTAATGTATTGAGATTATGTATAGCCGCACTTCCCAGCATCACCTCTAATTACCATTGTCTCTCATGAAGTTTCGGTAGCCGTCGGATATGTTTTGAGCCATTCCTCTCGGGTGTACACCTTTCCAGCCGAGCTCAAGAATTGTGTTATCCTAACATTTAGCTCTGGAAGCTCAAGGTTGGCTTGGATCTGGTAGTGTCTTGGGATATGGGAATACGTACTGTCGAGAGGCATTCTGACAGCTGGCTGTAGGGAGTAATGGTCTGACCGCTCGTGCACAAGGAGAAGGTCGTCGGGAAGATTGGTGTCTTTCAATAATTGTTAGGATGAAAATTTAGGTGCTAGGGGACACATGTGGCATAGTAGCGCTGGTGAATGAGAGGTCTCACCTTTGGGGATCGAGTACACGACGACATCGTCTCCACGGAACCGCCAGGACACCAAGGATTGTTGGTACCGACTGTTGGGGCGCATGGATGCTCCGTTGGGTGCTAAAATCAAGAGCTGCGATTCAAAAAATGGATCTACTTGGGTAGTACCTAACACTCTTGGTAAACTTACCCATGTAAGTCGATAGGTCCAGGGCTTTTGGTTCGACTAGGCCGTTGCCAGAAGTGATGATGTCGTAGACATGGCGGTTTGGCGTCCGGGCACGTACCCAAACTGTACGGCCGTTGTTAACACGGAAGAGTTCCTTGGGGAATCTCCTAAACACAGTGATGGCCGACATGACCAATGACGCTTACAGGTGTGCTTTGCAGGGTAAGGCCGATGACATGAAGTTCTCTCTCGATTCGGCAGAAGTGGAGTTGATTCTCTCATCCCTTACCACAGTACTTGGCCAATCAGGTTACACAATATAATACCGCGACGCGTGTTGGGGGCCACGCCCGGCCCCGGCTTTTTTTCTGCAACTTCCATTGCAACTGATCTTCAACCACTACCCGCCCACGCACCAAGCTGACAAGATGATTCGTCACCCGTTGAATTCAACTAGGGGCTTCTGTAGCCAGATATTAAAGACTTCAAAGGTCCCTCGAACGGCTCGATCATCTTGTTCGTCTGGCCGCCAGTTTTCAGTAAAAGCAATCTATTCCTCGTTCCCTGCCACGCTATGCTACTATTCCCCTCAAAAAAAGGTGCTTCTTTTCGACCACAAGGGGTACGATCATCGGTCTCAAGAGTTGTTCGAGGAGGCTGTGACGGTGGCTAAGGATGGTCTCGTTTATCCAACCGTGAACGCGGCATCTAGTCAGTATTGAGACCATTGGTTGTCCTAGGGCCACCGACCGACGTACACCATTAACATCGAACCAATTGGTAGCGTCGAATGGAGCGGTTATGTTTCCAAATACTTTCATGATGCAGGAGTTAGTCCGCAGATATTTTGACGAAGTTCTCGATCGCCAGGACGAAGGCGAAGATATTGAAACCCCCTCTCTGTACACCGTCCCCAAAGGTAAGGCTGAGTTCCCGTCGCTCGGGGCAATACCTGTTTACAGAGTTAATTAACACTTATCGGCCAGGAACCCTTGTTCCTAGTCACCTCATCTTGATTAACGAGTACATATCCCGGTTCTCCTTGCAACCATCACACGGCATGTCTCTGGAGGGTGAGTAAATCCTGATCCATGTTGTCTTTGAAAATGTCATTTTCACACAAGATAGACTTGAACCGCTCTCTGAATGAATTCTATGAGCGCCACGCCAAGAAGGAGACGGTAGACGGTTGGCTAGAGAGCCACCCTTTCCCAGAAGCCTTGCCGGATGAGGCAGATGAGAAATGGAAGGCCCAATAGCCATAATCGTTGATTCGCTGCTGAAGCCAAAAGCGGCGAGGGTGGGGGCTAGCTTTCATGGCACCTCGATATATTGTTGAGTTGCACAATGAAGCCATAACGTTGACTGCGTTGTAAGCAAGGAAGTCTGGTACATGTAGACTTGGTTGTTGTCCGAGTTCAGATTACAGCATACACCAACTTCCTAGTATAATTGTGATGACACTGGCTACACACCAGAAAAAGCAGCTTTGCTTTCGGCAGCAATCTCTGTACGATCCTTTCAGAACATGGACATTCAGACTGCCATTGCGGTGAGCGAGGAAGTGAAGTCGGATTTTGTGGGGCCTTGTTAGCATGTTTCTGGAATTCCGGCGCCAGAGGACCCCGCGGCTGCCCCAATCTACCCCGCTTCAGCCCGTTCATCCCCCCTGAAGGCGCCGTTCGAAGGACCCTAAGAAGGTTGTGGGTTTCCCAAGTGCCAAGATGTTCAGGGTCGCATTCTGCTCCTCTGGGGATTCTTGGCGACAGCTCCCCAACGGCCATGGTGTTGGTGTTTGGCTGCACCTTCCACCTCTCCAAGTTAGCACCAAAAACCCTCCATCGTTTGTTCTTTTAATTGCCTTAATCCCTCTTTTCAAGGAATCCGCATGGATTGGTTCGGATTTTCATCTCAGGCCGAGTCCCCTATCGCTCCATAACCTTGCACCACGGTCTTGGTCTCAAGTTCGGAACTCTCGGCGGTTCGCACAAGACTCGGCGCTCTCACCATTCACTCTGCCCTTGTATGACCGTCTCACACTTAATTGCCCATTTTAAACATGGCCAAGAAGGCGCGCCAAAGGATAAGCTATGGTTGGTTATTTTCTCTTTTTCTTGTTGTGCATTGCATTGGCTGTCTTGGCCTCCTCAACCAAACCCACACACGTGCTCCCGCAGCAACAGGTCGCGTTCGGGAGAAGAGATGCCTGTGTATTAGACTCGGGCATTTAGGCGCACCACTATACCAACCGAGTTGTGTGGGACACCAAATCACAGATCTGGCATTGTGTTGTTGTTAACCTACCTGTTTTTTTCCAGTCCTTGAAGCCCCTAATTCCTCACCCGGCGGCCATCGGCTGGGGGTCAATGGCTTAGCCGTCGATCGCGACAATGCCATCCTGTGAGTTAGGTCACGCTGGAGTTATTTATCATCTTATAACTTTGCCAACTTTACTGACACCCTGCAGTTACTCTGGTGGACGAGACGGTGTCATCTGTGCCTGGGACCTGAATAACAACGTTCATGCTAACACCGGTGGGCACTCCGCCGTTGTTGATACCAGCCAAACCAACAGCAGGCCAAAGGGCCATTACCCGATTTCGTGCACAGACTCAAGCACACACCCACTGGATCAACGACATTGCCCTTGCCCAGAAGTACAGCACCACTGGGTGTCGGCCTCCTCAGACCTCCTGGTCAAGGCCCTGGCGACCTCTTGCTAGCGACGTCCTAGAGCCCGTCACCATCGGTCAGCACGCCGACTATGTCAAGTGCGTCGCCACGCCAAGCCAGTCCACCCCCTGGGTAGCCTCGGGAGGGCTGGACCGGAAGATTTCTCTCTGGGACCTATCAGGAGCTGGCCAGACGCTCGAGATCGATGTCCGTGGCGAGGAAGTGGAACAGAAGGGTAGCGTGTACGCTCTGGGCGTCACCCACAACATTTTGGCCAACGGTGGTCCCGAGAGCATTGTGCGGCTGTGGGACCCAAGGTCGGGTCAGCGTATCACCAAGTTTGTCGGCCACACCGACACAATCCGCGCCATTCTGATCAGCGAGTCCGGGGATATGGTTTTGTCAGCGAGCTCAGATCAGACCGTCAAGGTTTGGAGTGTTGCAGCTGGCCGTTGTATGCATACCCTGACAATGCACGACCATAGCGTATGGGCCCTTTTCTCGGATGACCCAGGCCTCGACATCTTCTACAGCAGTGACCGATCCGGGCTGGTGGTCAAGACGGACGTCTGTGACACAGGGGGCGACATGGACAAGGGCTTGTCCGTGGCTGTTGCGAAGGAGAATGATGGCGTTAGCAAGATGGTGACCTGGGACGACAGCATCTGGACGGCGACGGCCACGGCGTCGATCAACCGGTGGAAGGACGTGGACACGAGCGCCAGCGTGCGGTTTTCAGAGGCCCCCAAGCAGCACCGAGCATCGTTGGTGACGGTACAGAGCAAGGACACCGTCGCTGTCGTAGCACCGCCAAGCGATTCTACAGGACCCACGATCCCTGCCAAGTCTATTCTTCGGATATCGAATACGGCGCCTTTCCAGCTAGTCATCGGCCGAGACGATGAGGTTTCCCTCCCGGGGCTGACTCGGAGTGTCTCGGAGCTCACGGAGCATGCTGTCAGCATTGTTGAGCCGATCCACCATGTGCCAGAAGAGACCATAGAGGGGCAGTTTGGTTTGGTTAAGCACAGGTTGTTGAACGACAGGCGACGGGTCCTGACCTTGGATACCGCGGGCGATGTTTTGATGTGGGATCTGATCCAGGTGAGATGGACACCCGTCGTATGGGGCATCCTGGGTGCTAACTGCTTCCGCAGTGCCGTCCTGTCAAAAGCTTTGGGAAGCGTCACCTCGAAGATGTGGAGCCCGAGGTTAACACTAGGGAGGCCGTTGCTCCCTGGTGCTCGATCGACATTAGTTCAGGGAATTTGACGGTCGTGTTGGAGCCCTACAACTGCTTCGACGCCGAGATGTACGCCGACGAGTTGGTTCTTGAGGAGCCCGTAGAATTCCGCGAAGACCAAAGAAGTACGTTCCAGTCGGGTTTAGCTATGCTGAAATGCTGACATTTGTAGTCAACCTCGGAAAATGGGTGCTTAGGTACCTATTCGCCAATCTCATCGACGAAGAAATCCGGCGGGATGAGACGTTTAGGCAGAAAATAAACCAAGGCGCGACCAAGAGGATAGCAGCGGGTAGGACGGCGCCATCGCTAGCAATATCCATTCCCTCCAACCCGGGCTGGGGTCCGGCGGACCTATCTTCGGCGACACCGCGAGCCCACGGATCACAGTACCCTCCCATGACACCGGGTTTCGGAATCGGGTTGGCCACTCCTGGTTCCCCAGGACCACCGGCATTCGAAGGGTTCACGTCCCCTCTTAGCCCCCTCGTCGACAAGCGGTCGTCCCAAGTCAGCAGACCGTCGCAGGACAGGGAAGACTACTTTTCAGATGCAATCCAGAGCCCGGATGGAGCCCCCAAGCCAGCACAGACACCTGCCACTGAGGCTCCGCCGGCTGAGGAGAAGGCAGCCAAAACTCCTGGTGAGAACGGCGGCAAGGAAAAGGATGCCAAAGACAAGGACAAGGAAAAAGACAAAGAGAACGGAAAACCGGCCGCCACTATGTTTAGCAAGAAGTTCCGCATGAATATGTCCTTTGGCACGAAGAAGCTAGGGCGGTCCCTATCGACGACAACAGCCGAGAAACCGGCGGTACTCGACGAGAGAGCCGAGGAGTCAGAGTCATCATCGAACCACGAAAAGGAGTTCGACGACAACTTCCTAGGCGTGGTCCAGAAGATGCACAACGATTACGAGAAGCAGCAGGCCGAAAACCCGGACCAGATCGTCGAGTCCAAGATCACCCCAAGTCTGGCCAACGACACGCCGGTCCTCAAGCTGCCCGCCGGCACCAAGGTCATCATTCAAGAGGAGACGTCGGGCGGCTCGGCCGAGATGTACCGCGGCACGGTGGCGTCGGTCGGCGCCGACGCCGACGTCATCGAGAAGCGCGCGCCGCAGTGGCTGGGCGACGTGCTCCTGCTCAACACGCTGCCGCCCAAGGACCCGGTTAAGATCTCGTTCGTGCTGCATCCGTGGAAGGAGACCCTGCCCCCCATCGTGTCGACTGACGGCAACAACCGCCTGAACGCCAACCGCATGCTGCGCGTCAAGAAGATCCTCGCTTATGTTGCTGAGCGCATTGATCCAGTCCCTGAGGGTGAGGAGCCCGCGCCGGATGCGCTGAAGCCGGAGGAGTATTTGGAGCTGTATTGTAATGACCAGGTAAGCTTGGCTCGTGGGCGTTGAGCCTGCTCTTGTAGCGTTGGTTCAGAGACTAATGCTCTTTTCAGTTGCTGCCGCTCAAAATGACGCTGGCGACCCTGCGGACGCACGCCTGGAGAGGCGGCAACGATATCGTCCTGCACTACAAGGCCAACGGCCGGAAGGAGATCCCCATGCCGCCTCCCGTGGAGGTGGAAGTGGCGACGGACGAGTCCGAAGCGGCGGCGCCGGCTGCATAGTGTGGGCTGACATCAAGGAGCCGTGGAGGATGGTCTGCTCGTTGGCGCCGAGTAAGGTGGTGTTAGCAAGCCGCCGGCGTTTGTGTCTATTCGGGGTATTAGTCTTGTTATGTATTGTACATATGACGGCTTAAATAGTCTCCGGCAATTCTGCTGGGCTGTCGAAGCAAGTCGGACGCGCCTTGGTGATCTCCCGTCATGTGAATGTCAAACCGCTCGGGATCCGGCACAGGAACCGACTCTCATATTACCAGCCTGCTTTGTTCCAGCGCGTTTACCGCCCACTGGTAGCTGCCCAAGAATATCGCGCCGCCAACACTAATCCACATGACCCTCGGCCCGATGCCCGCAAAGAACGGCCGGACCCCGTTCTCCCTCAGTATCGTCCGCACTATGCTCGCCATGCTCTCGCGCTGCGAGCTCAGCATGACCCTCGTCTTGAGCACATCCAACGGCGTCGTCACCGCCGCCGCCACCCCGCCCGATATACTCCCATACAGCGCCGACTCGGCCGCGCTGACCTCCCCCCAACCACCCCAACACCCCCCCCACCAACAACATGAACCGGATGCACGCTCACATCCCCAAACAACCCCCTCCCCACCCTGACCTTCCTCTCCCGCCCCCACCCCTTCAGTGCCTCCCACAGCGGAAACTGCAGGATCGTAAACGGCACCTCGCGCATCACCGTAATCCCCCACCCGCGATACAGCTCCCGCCACACCCCGACCACCCCGACGCTCCCCCGCTGCCCCAAAATATGCCGCAGCGACCGCAGCGACGAGCCCCCGTGCTGCCCGGCCTGCGCCCGCTGCTTGACCACCTCGGTCGGCACGCGCACCGCGCACGCGGCAATCTCGCCGGCGGAGGCGGCGAGCATGTGGGTGAGGGCTTGGTGTTGGGGCGTGCTGCCGTGGTGCGAGGAGGGGGAGAAGGTGGGCGACGAGGCTAGGAAGGATTTGCTCGCTTCGTAGGTGCAGAAGAAGAAGGCGGCGCCGGGGGCCGAACCGACGACGGCCGAGCCGACCCCGCGGTAAATGCCCCGGAAACCGCCAGAGGCGAAAAAGCCGGCGGAGGATTGGAGCCGGGTTTTGAGCGTGTCGAGTGGGAAGAGGGAGAGGTCGACGGTGGTGCCGGCGAGGGCGCCGGCGAGGAGCGCGGTTTGGAAGGGTGGCGGTGCGGGGGTTGTGGCCATGGTTTTTTTCTCTTGTCTGTTTTCTTTTTATTTCTTTGGCAGGCGGGGTGGTGATGCGGTTGGATTGTGGTGGTTCGTTATGGAGGTAGTTGTTTCTGGGTGGGTGGGATATGTGTGACTAATAGTGGCTTTGTTGAGGACGGGAGGAAACTGGTCGAGGATATGGGTCGTGGTTTGGCTGAGTTGGTGGATAAGATTGGCACGACGGTGGTGGGCCAATGGCTGGCGGGAGGGCTGGGGTTGTTTAGTAACCGCGAAATAGCAGTTATGGGGTCATGGTGGTGTCGAGCTGACTCGAGTATTTGGGTGTGGTGTTGAGGTGTGGTGTTGCGATATTCTGGAGATTTTTTAGGCCGAGCTGAGCCGCCGATCCCGGCAGGGACCAAAGGCTTGTGAGGTCATGGACAGGTCTTGGCTCGCTAACTGTTCCCTGGTGCGCCGCGCCTGGGCCACGAGGTACATTACTGTATGTACTGTACCTTACAGTTGGTATCCCATCGACCCACTGAACTTTCGCAGTTCTCTTCACTTTTCCACATCCACGTCTCATTGATGGTCTTGAAGCTGTCCTGTGATGGAAAGGATGACCACGATACCGCCCGTTCTGCACCGCGGCGCGCGGGCAATCACTCCCCATGAGTTCCTTGACGCCCTGGCGGCCACATGCGTCCCCCGTTTCCCACAAGCGCGGTCGCGCGCTCAACGCCCGATTGGTGATTATACCCCTTATGTTCATATTCATCCCCATGTTGATGCTGACCTTGTACAGCCCTGGCAATTAGTGGTGGCGTTGACTCCATGGCCCTAGCCTACCTGTGTTCTAAGATCAGACAGACGGACCAGTGGTTCAAGGTTGTTGACCACTCTATCAGCAGCCCGTGCGGTGTCATCGTCAACCATGATTTGCGCGAGGGCAGCGCTATCGAGGCCGACAATGTTGCCGTGGCGACTAGGAAGTTGGGCGTGAAGTCGCACGTTGTGAGGATCCGCTGGGACGAGGTATTGCCAGAGGGCACCAAGCCCAACGATGTGCCCAACATCGAAACTCTCGCCCGTTACCTCCGCTACCGCCGACTCGGCACGTTCTGCAAGGTTGGGCAGATGGCCACCCTCTTCACCGCCCACCACGAGGATGACCAGTACGAAACCGTCATGATGAGGCTGCTCTCTGGTCATGGGTATCGGGGGCTGCAGGGAATGCGTCCGGCGGTTGACATACCGGAATGTTACGACCTACACGGCGTGTACCAGAGCGGTTTTGTTGACGACCAGCGGAGTCGGGACCCCTTCTACAACATTGCCCCGAATGCTCGAGAGCGGAAAAAATTGAAGAGAAGTCTGAGGAATGAAGTTGACCCCGCTGTCATCGCTAGGGAGATCGAAGCGGGCTTGACAACTGACCTTGGCACTGCGTACCTGGATGACTACGACGGCATCGCCACGGGTAGCAAGCGTGCCCCTCGCCTGGTACCGTTGGAGTTGGAGGACGGCGGAGTCATGGTTTATCGGCCGCTCCTTAGTTTCAGCAAAGATCGGCTGATCGCTCACTTGTCTCGAGAACAAGATCCCCTGGTTTGAGGACCACACCAACGCCGACCGGACGTTAACGATGAGGAATTCTGTTCGGTACATGCGCCAGAACCACAAACTGCCAGTGGCACTGCAGAAACCTTCCATCCTCCGACTCGCGGAGCGATGTCAAAAACGGGTTGCTTACGAGGAAGCCGAGGCAGAGCGGCTCCTCGAGCGAGTACTAATCCACGAGTTCGCGCCCAACACCGGCACTGCCGTCGTCACTTTCCCAAAACTCTCCTTCCCCTCCGCCCCCCGACGGTCCTCAACATCCCCGGCCGCGCGCCAACGTCGCATCGCCCACTACCGGCACATCGCCGCCCTGCTCATCCGGCGCCTCCTTACCATGGTAACGCCCGAACGCGAGCTCAGCCAACCCGCCCAACTCTCCTACCTCGTCTCCATGCTCTTCCCCTCCCTCACCGTCCCATCCTCCCCCCTACAAACTGGAATAGATTTAGGATTATATTTATCCGGGTCCCTTGGGGTTTTTATTTGCCGTTAATTTTTGTAATCATACTCATGTTAATAGGTGGGAATGATGAAAATAACGCTACAACTTGAGCTATGACTTCGCCGACCAATACGGAGTATTATGATAATAAACTAAAACAAAAATCCTGTAGATATTTCTAATAATAAAATGATGGATTCTACATCAACTCCTTTTTTTTATTCTGATAATTCCGGGGATAATCGTGAACCAAACTCAAGCCCCAAAGGTGATAACCAAGTGGTGATGATCCCGAGCATGAAGAGGCTGGACATAACCAAGACTCCCATAGTGATGCTAACGATAACTCCGAAAAGATGGAAAATTCAAGTAGTTTCTGAGGATAATCCGAATGCCTGAAAATAACGGACAATTCTATTATTGATTCTTGACGAGGTTTCCAGCTTTG
>NT_165980.1:3602708-3658572 GCF_000143365.1 Chaetomium globosum CBS 148.51
CACTCGGACGACCCGTTCCTCACCAGTGACGTTAAGAACTCACTCACAGATTTCCCGTCGGTTCTTCTCACGTCGCCTACAGTTGTTCAGGAAACAGGGCTTCTCCGCAGGCGGTCGGCCACACTTCCGCAGCGAGTGCCACGCACCCGCCCAGCCTTGCCGGCTTCGTTTTACTCCCTCCCACGTGCCAGATTTCCGCAACGGGGTTTTTATAAAGCTCCCCCACGCCATTTCGATCGATTTATTCCTGGGAGATCTCAAGAAAGAACTGCTTCCGAAAGGTTCAGGACCGGCAAACCACCACAGGAGCTAACGACAAGCGAGCGGCTTATCCGACATAGCGCAACCACCGAAGATCCTTTTGTCTACCGCCGAAGGGTTGTGACACCCCTAGGGCCAGAATCTCGCTCTCGGTCACGCGCCGAAGTCGTTGCGAGCCGGAATGAAGGTCAGCCACGCCCAGCTGCATACTATGCTGCGTTTGATGCTGACTTTGCTTAGTGGGAAATGTGCTTGGCCCGCTTGACCAAAATAGTAATGATGGGAACGACGCCCACCTTGATGTCAGCACAGCCTGGACTGTTGGCCTAGGAGGGACCGCAGTTAACAACGGTCGTGGCCAACTGGTCAGAAGTGGAACCAACGCCCCCCTCTTCTCGAATCACTTTCTCAACCGCGAGACTGAGAAGCGAGGAGGAGGTAGAGAAGCACAAGGCCTGACTCGCGGCTGCTCTTGGCCTCGACTCGGGCAGAGCGTATCCTTGGTGTCAACTCGGCTCGTCTACTCGTAACGGCTACTGCAAAAAGCTAGGGTACTTCTCTTTCGCATTGGAGCGGGGACAGAGTGGATCAACGATGGACTCTATTTCTCAAATCTCAAAGGCCACTCGGGAATCGGGCTCTGCCGACTGCTTCATTCAAGTAAGTCTACAAGCCCTATTCGGGCCTGGCTGCCAGGGCACGCTGACGCTCACAGGGTGCTCGACGCTCCGAATTTGCGAGATGACTTTTACTGCTCCATACTGGCATACTCTCTAACTTCCCGTACGCTGGCAGTTGGTCTGGGTAACCTCCTTTACGGGTGGTCGGAAACCCGGGGGGTGCAGCTGCTCAATGCTGGAATCGATCCCGATTGTTATCTGACCAGCTTGTCATTCTCATCAGCTGAGGGATGCAAATCTATCTTGGCCTTCGGAAGGTCTGACAATACGCTGGGCCTGCTGTCGTTGTACGACGATCCGGGATACATCTGCCCTACGTTCCGCTCCGAGACCCCGGTTTGACGTTATTCAGCCCTCCGCCGTTGCTTGTCTGAGCTGGAAAGCGGGTGTGCACCATCCCGCCTTCTAGAACCGTGTTAACCCCGGTATTCCTGTCAAAAACGAGGACCTCCTTGTCGGCGACAAAGCTGGAGTAATCAACTACTACGCCCGTTGAGTGGCCGGAGAGGTGCGGAAGTAGAACGCAGACAACTGGCCCGGCGACTTGAACGTTGCTAACGCCGCTTACTGGGTCCATTTCCCAGCAAATATGTGGGCTATCGTGGTCGAAGAACGGAGACGTATTTGGCACAGGAGGGAATGACAACATTTGTTGCCTGTTCGAAACCGCCAAGGTTCTTGAAGCCCACCGGCCAACCCGTCCTCCCGACCACGAGGACCAAATTGAGTCATCAACAGTGGCCCATTCCCATGGGCTGAGCGAGTTTTCAGAGGCGGGAACCGAGGTTCCAGGTCACGAAAAGCGCTCCTTACCAGTTAGTCACACGCATTGGTCCCGGTGAGGAGAAGCACCGGTGGGTTCACGGTGCCGCGGTCAAGGCTATTGCATTCTGTCCCCTGGCAAGACAGTCTGGTAGCCACTGGCGGGGGCTCCAACGACAAGTGCCATCCACTTTTTCCACCACCCGGGTCCGGTGCAGCACTGGCTTCTATCTCGGTCTCTGCCCAAGTAACCAGCCTGATCTGGTCTACAACTCGACGCGAAATCGCAGCGACGTTTGGTTACGCCCAACCCGGACCATCCGGTACGCATCGCCGTCTTTCTCTTAGGCCAGAGTGCCGCCAGGTGGCTGCCATCCCCTGGGCTGGCGAGCACCGCGCGCTCTATGCCATCCCGTACCCCTGCGGGCCCGACGATGCGAAGTCAGCTGGGAGAGAAATTCGGGGCGGAAAGAATCGCAAAGGGGTCCAGGACCGCAGTCGCACCGCAAAGGAAGGTTGCATTATTGGTTGCGTCCAGTGATAAAAGCGTCAAGTTTCACGAGGTTTGGGCGGCAGACAAAAGGGGAACGGCTGGCGTGGCGGGGGTACTCGGCGGGAGCCCCATCTTAGAGTTCTTGGAAGGTATTGACCGGGAGGGAATGGTGATTCGGTAAGTCACAGGACGGAAAGGAGTTGGGGAGTTGGTTTTGGGATGCGGAGGGAACAAACGTTGGTGTACAGCGTTGCCTAACCTTCATTGAGGGTAAGTTGCTATGATGATGGGGAGAAGGAAGGCAGATTCGATGCAATTACATTAATTGAACCGTATTTGTTATGCTGTGGTACGCGTCGTGGTTGTTGTTGAGTGCTTGGTCGTCGGATCACTGGTGTTACCCCTCAACCACCCTTTGACCCCTGAATGAGGGGCTAGTAAAGTTCAGAATCATTCCAACACCAAAACAAAAAGAAAACAGACATGTGTCCAGCGCAAACAAAAGTAATGGATAATGCCCAATAACAGGATTGAACTGTTGACCTTCGCATACCATATACAGGTGCAACCGGTATTAGTACGACGCTCTAACCAGCTGAGCTAATCGGGCTTGTGGATTGTTGATGATACCCTGCGGATGGAGCGTCCATGAGCGGAGACGAGTCGGCGGGACCTGGAGGGATGCTGAATAACAACAACCAAAAATACCCGGCAGGTCATTGCATGTCAATGAGTGGGACGATAATAAAACGTGCGTTGTGCTGCTGTGTCGCACCGTGTATCAGAAGACAACTCAAAAGACCGCCAGCTAGCTGGCAGCCATCTACCTGAACACCAAACGCCATACCATGAGCGAACCAAGCCATACATCATCAGCAAAACAGCCCACCCAGCCCATGTCAGTATACACAGACATTCGGATCCCCCGCCCGCAGGAGCAGCCACACCCGAGCCCTGCTCCGGCGGCAGCAGCAGTATTCGAACCCCTAACATGGCGCCCTCCCTCCCCAGCAAAATGAGAAGACCACCCCCCACCCCACAGCCAGCCAGCCAGCCAACACTCACTTCAAAATGACAATCAACAACACCAACACAATAATCAGCACTACAATCGCCGTCATCTGTCTCCCCTCGCCACTCTCCGCCGCGCCCCTCGCAATGCGCCCAATCTGCCTGCGCGCCCTTCCCAGCGCATTCGTCTGCCGGTCCATCGCGCGCTCGCTCTCGTCCAGCATCAGCACCTGGTCGTCGAGCTCGTCGCCGATCTGCATGGACAGCTCGCGCTGGCGCGCGATGGACGCGCCCAGCGCGTCCAGCTGCGCGTCCTGCTCGTGCAGCACTTGCTGGTGGTAGGCGTGGATCTGCGTGTTGGACAGGTTTTGCGACGTGATGTGGTCGCGGTAGCCGGCCGTGTCGTCGTCGAGGGAGGGGCTGTCGCGGTAGGGGAAGAGGGGGTTGTTGTTGGAGCGGGTGGTTTGGGATTCGAGGTCGGTGGAGGGGGAGGAGAAGCGGACAGCTTTTTTGGCGGCTGATGGTTTGGTGTCTGCTGGTGGGGGGGTTGGTGGGGAGGGCTCGGAGTGAGAGGATTGCGCGTGGGCGAAGTCGGCGGCGAGGGAGGGGTCGTTGGGGTGGGTGAGGGTGGAGGTGGCGCCGTTAGAAGCGTGGCCGCCGAATTGGGTGGTGAGGTCAACGTATTGTTTGCGGAGGGAGGTGAGGGTGTCGTTGAGGGAAGAGGCTTTGCTGGGGGGGTGTTAGAGGGTCGGTGGTTTTGAGAGATGTTGGGAGGGGGCGTACGATTCGTCGCCTGCTTCTTCTAGCCGTAGCTGCTCCTTCTCGAGAGCCTCAAGGCCTTCGCGGAATTGGTCGAGGGAACGCGAGATGTGGCCATCTTGTGAGTCGCGGCGGAGGTTGAGCGTCTTTGCGCGCTGCTGCTCGAGGAGGGACAGTTTGATGTGGTCGGCGAGAAGGAGGAGGGCGTTGGGGTTCGACATGGCGCCGGTTGCGCGAGGCTCGGATTTGAAGGAGAGCAGTTGAAAATGCGATGCGCAACAAATTGAAATGTCGCTGGCGCCCGGGGTAACCGGAAAGAGAAGAACTGAGGTCGGCGGAAGCAGCGGATGTTGAGCGAGCGCAAATGGCAACCTGCTACTTCTTCGGCTGGAGTTGATGGTGCTGGTTGGTTACAGTCTCACCCCGGCTAATACCGTACCATTACACATTCGTTACGTAGGCCCAGTACCTAGGCTGCCAGAATGCAAGAATCCGTCTGGTCTGTGCACCTGAACCCACCTGGCCCCCAATCCTCCAATCCAACTTGAATCGCGAAACTCCTACAGAATAAGCGTCCACCACCGAGTTGTGGTCATCGCTTTCTTGTAGCCCGTCTTTGTCCATCATTTCGGCCGTTATAAGTCATTGGATATGGTCGAGACGGGTGGAACGGCGCGCGATACGATGACCGAACATGCTGCTGGCGACAACGTGCCAGGACAGGAATCGCAGGACACCACGCCGTTGAACCAGTCGACCGAACACCACCAACAACCGCACACATCAACCTCCACTACCAGTCCCACCATACCCACCACGGAATCTCCCATCCCCGACATCCCAGCTGCCTTCCCTAAGAAACGCCGCGGCCGTCCCCCTGGTCGCCCAAATGCTACTGTCCGTGATGCAGACTACGAAGATAACGCATTGGTACAGGCATGGAACGCAGCCAAAGCAGACCGTGCCTCGCCAGCAGTCTCGATTTTCATCCGGGATGCTCTGACAGAGCAGTCCCTCGTCCACGACACTCAGCGCAACATCTTCCGCATGCCCAGCCGCGAGACCATCCTTTTCGTGCAAGGCTGGATCACCGCCAAGCACATCGCCTCCCAGAGACCAAGTTACGTCAACGGATTGTTGATTCACTCGCGAGGTCAAGACGCTGCCGTAGCATGCGCCCAGTGCGCCGAGAAACGTTCCAAATATGCCCTGGGCCCCTTCCTGAGCTGCCGCGTGCTTCCGGGGAGTTACCACAACAGCTGTTCGAATTGCAAGTGGTTCGACAACACCTCGAGCTGCTCCCTTTATACCGGCCCGAAACCGAATCGAAAACGCAAAGCCAAGGAACAGCTTCCGCCGCCGCCAACAACCGGTGTCGGCCCGGCTTCAGACGGCGATAGGCCTAATGGCAATTCTTACGGTACCTCGTCTACAGCGGGAGATCAAGGAAGTGCTCCGCTCGAACCAAAGTCACATCCCCAGGCTCAACTCCAACCCGAGGCGGATATGGCCACCCCATCCACTCAACCACAACCCCACGCCGGAATGAGCGGCTCCGAGCTACTGGAAACGCCCAGTCAGCCGGACTCTTTGACCGACTCCCACTACGCCCTGCGAAAACCTGGCCAGGACGAAGACGCCGAGTCAGCGGACGACGGCGATGCAGAGTGAGTACAGGGGAATGCCAACGCGGGATTGATTCGGCATGCTGATTGATGCTGCAGCTACGTATCTGTCCAGTTGGCAGCTCAACTACTGCCAGAGCTCCAACGCTCGGATCCCTAGATGGGAGAAGGCGGTCAACGCCAGTCGCGCTCAGGCCAATATCCCGCCTTCGGCGATATCATGAGTATTTGTATTCTAAATTATCCCAGCCGCGGCCCGCGGTGCATGGTGAACCGGTAGGCAGTGTCAGTTGCTGAGGTCACGCTCGAGTCTTCCGAACTTGCCTCGAAAGCCGTCAGCTGTTTTCTGCTCGCGGTTCCTTATTTTATTACGTAGGATGGTCTTTTAAGCGCGTATACAAGCCTAGTGGCGTCTTTGTGTATCATATCGTCGGACTTTGGTCTGGAGCAGAGCCCAAGATCCTTGTTAGCTGTAGAATAGGGGTTCGATTCAAACTTTCATTACAAACACATCCCTAGGTCACATAACCAACATCATCCCCCCTGGCACAGGTGCCAAAGAGTCAAACGTTGTTTTCTAGTTGGGAATGCAAATCACAAATGACCATTGGAAGTCAACCGTAACCTGGTCATTAGTTGAATCTTTGTTGTAAGGGATCCGAACTAGGCTCGACCCCCCCAGCGCCCATGCTACAAAAGCCTTGGGTATCGCCTCGATTTCAGTACTCTTTTTGCGACTCTATAACTAACTCGAATTCCCGCTTTTTTGCTTCTTCGGCAACTCCTACGCAACATATCATTCAAGATTGACCAAGAAACTATGGAATATTCACTCGACAAACAAATGGAAGTCGGTCGCTGCAGCGACGAAGAGATTTTTGGCACAGTCAAAAAATGGGTAAGTCTACCTAGTTGCTGAAACCAACACAACCGTGAAACAATTCTGCTCAACGTTGTACCAGTACGGATACGGCGACGAAGTCACACTAGTATGGGCAGAGGAGAAATCAGAACATTCGAAAGCTGTGGTCCTGGGCTTCCCGACTGAGATAAAGGACGGCATAGTGCCTCGTATTACACTCGGTACCGCCAAAGGTTCTGCCGTACACTACGGCGTTCGGGGCCGGAAATGGCTCTTTGTGGGCCCACATGGCGCATGCCATACAGCCCGCAGGCAAGACAGCACAAGAGGGATCGACATCTCGGCTGAGTAGCCAGTGTCGTTATGGGAGGTAAGGGGGTGATGATGGACATTGCCAATGGCTGCCAGGCGGTAGGGAAGGCGTATGGTAAGCCAGCCGAGGCGGCTAGGATTATCTTCTTGGAGCCGTCTCCTTGGGAGCTGGAAATCTCAACTGGAACCCCCAAACCTCTTCGCGTTTTGCCCCCTTAATATTGGCGTTTTTCGTTTGAAGTGGTTGAATCTCTTGGTTGTGTGCTTGTGTCTCATGTTAGAGGTCATTCCGTTACTTTGCGGGGCCTCCGGGCTTATTCATCCCTTATCCGACGTTTCGAAGCTTTGGCTTGAGCCTTTTATATATTGTCTTTTATTTATTCTTTTATATCTCCCCCGTCTATGTTCTTTACGTGGGTAAGGTACTTTTCATTTGTTTACCCTCTATAAAGGGCTCTAACCAATAGAATTGTGGGAAGCAGGAGTATGGCGACTGAGAACTTGGATCATGAGCCAGTGACAGCGCTGATAAAAAGTGAGGCCACCCTTCTTTTCTATTTGACGGAAGAATTACTATGCAGCCCAGCGGTGGCAGTGTGGCTGCCACGCATGATGGACACCATGTGTGCCCAATATGCACAGCCCAGCCCCTAACTGCAGTGTGACAGAAGAGGTGAAAATAAAGCGGGCAAAGAAATGGCACTTGGCCTCGGTCCTCGAGTCCCCGAGTCCTTGTCATCTCTAATCCATCTCGATAGGCGGCAAGGAGGCACTCTCAAACACCATGGTCAGTGAAGCACTCAGACGACCCTCCCCGCCCAAGCTGATGGCTCGGATTTGCAGTCTGGTTTGGAAATCCTCGGTGCCGTTACGGCTGTCTTGGGCCAAATCGAGTCGGCCATCGCGCTGGCGGCCCGGTTCCGCACAGCCCACCAGCGCCAAAAGGGTTTGACGGCCGTCCTCGACCAGCATGGGCAGGTACTCGTTGAGACGCAGCGCATCGTTACCCTGGTCAAGGAAGAGGAGGCGTTGCAGACGGCCGCCGTCACCGCCGAGTTGGTCACAGTGGATGAGTCCGTCAAAGGTTTGGTCGACCTCCTCAACCGGATCCAAACAAGTGGCCAGGACAAGAGATCCAGCCGCTTTTCCCAGATGTTCTACCAGCTCGCCCACGGGTCGCGGGATGAAGGAGACCTGCGCACGGCTATGGAGAGCCTTGGGCGTGCTAAAGGCGACTTGGGCCTTTGCATCAGCGTCGCTCATGTTGGTCTGAGCCGGGGTATGCAAGACACCTTGGTTTTAAACACGCGCCTGCTCGAGCGTGTCGATTCTGCGGTCCGAGCCGTCGTAGGAGAAGACCAGGGACTGGCTATTGGCAAGCTGGCCCGCACTCGGCCTGTCCAAGGTGAGTATTCGAATCTGGTATCGTGACTGTGACTTCGTAGCTGAGCCAAAAACAGAGAATGGCACACTGGTTATCACCGCCGCCGACCTCGCGTCCATCGAGCCTCCCGGCCGCATCCGCGGCCGCCGCCAGTCTCCTGCGAATGGGGACGAGCCTGCGTCTCAACTCATCGTAAGCGAGAACATGACAGCAGATCAGGCGCTCCAGATCAACGGGCCTGTGGGCATGCAGGAGTGGTACTCGGCAAGCCACCTCATCCAGGGCAATAAGGCTTCGGCACAAAGCGTTCAGATTAACGGGGCGATGTCGCCGGATGCCTTTGCGGCACTCCTGCAGGCAAAAGCTTAGCCAGAAACGACCGACATCAGTCCTTGCGCTACCAGAAAGCACTTATTAGAAAACCATTCAGTTGAAATGTTACATAGAAAAACTAGTTGGATGAGCTGGTTAACATGAAAAGACAACGGTTACAAAACCGATCAGTGAAACGCCCGCCACCCCTGAACTTCGAATCCCGCCCTTCTCTCATCTTACGCCCTCTGAAGCAGCACCGGTAAGCAGCTCCCTTCTTCCATTTACGCCCTGACTCCATTCATGGCCAGAAACATCTTCTGCACATCATCCGCGGTGCCAAAGACAGGGGCGTTGATCTGCGTGCCATCACTGGACTCGTTGAACCTGGACTCAACGACCAGGCGGCGGTCCTTATTCTGGGTAGCGGCGAGGGAGCCATTGATCTGGATCTTCCCGCCCTTAAGCTGCTTATTACCCTCAGCGTGGTGCAAGTCGCCGGGCCGCGCGCGCCGGACGGCATCGCGCGCCTGCTCGAGCTCGCTGACGACGTTGCCGACATCGGTCAAGGTGTAGCCAGACGGGAAGCTCCTGGTGAGCTTCCTGGCCACCTCTTTCAGCGTGACCAGCGCGGCGCCGACGGCCGGCGTGTGCTCCTCGGTCTGTTTCTGCAGGTTGGACAGGAAGAGCCACACCTTGTCTAGCCGCGCGATGAACGCGTTGATTCCGGCCTCCCGGTTTTTGTAGTCGACCGCGTTGCTGGAAGTAGTGCTCTTCTGCCACGTCGTGATCCAGCCGCGCATGATGTTCTTGGCGCTGACGATGTACCCCATGGCATTCTCAGCCTCCTTGGGAATGTCTATGACGCCCATCTGGGAGGGAAATTTAGCATTGTTCGGGGAGGATAGGGAGATGAGAGCCGAGGGCGTACCTTCGGGAGAGTACTGTGGCGATGTCGTGGTTCTTGAAAAGGATGTGAAAGTGGGAACGATGGCTCGAGGCGGGCAACTCTGAGTGCTTGTCCTTAGAAATGGGATAGAGAGAGAACTAAAGGACGCAGATGGGCCTCGTCCTCGCTCTTTTATTCTTGATGAGGACCGCCGATAAGAGTGGCCCATCTCAAACAGCCACCTCGAAGCTCAACAGTCGACTACCGGGCAGACGCGTCCATCTCCCATTGTCTAGCTGAAGTCGTGTCGACGCCTGATGTCACCATCTCCAGCTTCCTCCTTCGCCGGGGAATCATCGAGGAGGAGAGTAGAGTCAGGCCCACTTACAGACTGACGTACATCTTTGAGAACATGACTCTTCGCGATTCCGGGAGGCAGTGTGTGATCAAGACGTTTTGATTTGACGTATGGGAGAATGAGGCATGCGGCACTTCCATGGGTACATAGACGTGGCGGCATGGGGATCGCTTTGGTAAGGTGGCTTTCGTTGGGCCGAAAGGCACTCTTGCAGCCCATCCAACTATAGCGGCAGTTGTTGTCTCAGCGACAGAAGCAGCTGAAATATCGGGCGCTCTAGTCTAGATGCCCAACCACCTCCTTGGCAGTTCTCATCTTTTCCAGCCTACCTTACTCAAGCGATCCACTGATCGTCAACCCCGGGGATTAGGCGCATACTGCGCGTGCAGAAAACCCCTGATTCGTGGCCAGAGAGGGTAAGCGAGATGCATGCCGTTGTTTTCTGATGTGGTGGTCACGCCCCAAGAGATGTTAGCCCCCACCCCATCTCGTCCAGACACCTACCTCCTGGCCTCCCTGTTTCTGAGAAGAGTTGCCGCTACACAAAGAAACAGAGGACTGCCATCGCTTGACTTTCAACCGAGCATGCAACGGAAACTCGAGCAGGAGAGTTGTCCCCTCCCTACAGGTACTGTTTCACGTGTCAGTTTCTCGTGCTGCTAGCCTTCTTCTCTTCTCCGTTCGTATTAGGATATCAAAACGTATAATAACGTTAAATCACATTTCCCCTCATCTTGTAAATCACGCGCGCCGGCACACCGCTATCACCCGGTGTGGAAAGATGCAGTATGGACCCGAGCGTTGTATCGACCGCCACAAGTAACAACGCAGCTGGCTCGGCATCTCAGTATAACGCGCCGGTGACCATCTACAATGGGAGTAAGTCATGCCTCGGCCACGCTATGGATAGTGAAATGTCGTCGCTTTGGCGGGCTCAACACTTTGCTCTACCCGTTGTGCCATGAGGAGCCTGACCATCTCCCTTTTCAGTACCCAGCGAAGCCACGCCCCCTAATCCTGAAAAGAGACGGGAGGAATTGTTGAGTCGGATCGAGCTACCGGAGTACGTGGACCCAAAGGACAAAATCCCATACAAGGTGAAAAACACGGGCGACTGGTTTCTCTCGAACGACGACTTTCACAAATGGAGGGACAGCAAGTCCTCGAGGCTGCTCTGGCTATCAGGCGACGCCGGGTGTGGCAAATCCGTTTTGGTAAAGCATCTCACTGAGAGTCTGAGTTCCGGGACAGTTTGCTATTTCTTCTTCGAGGCCGAGCCGGATGCCAGGGAGGCCTGATCAGCGCCCTCCGCCGCATCCTCTTGCAACTTTTCAGCCAAGACAACATCCCACTCCCGAGCAAGAGCCAGGGGCTACTCAAGACAAAGACGACGACGACGCCTTGGAACTTCGACCATCTCTGGCAGCTGCTACTCCACACGGCAAAGCAACGCGGCGTCGGCGAGATTGTGTGTCTCCTCGACGCCGTGGACGAGTGCGGACCGAAAGAATGGGCGGCTCTCTCGGGGGCCCTACAGCGGCTTTATGGGTCCAAGGAATGCGAAGCCTTCAACCTCAAGTTTCTGCTGACCAGCCGGCCCTACAATCGGATCCACTGTCGGTCTCAGATTTATTCAAGACATCTTATGCCGTTCACGTCCGTGAGAGTGCGACCCCCTGCGGAGCAAGCTCTCGCACGAGATTGGAATCTTTGTCAACTCGCAGATACAGAGCCTTGCGCCGCATCTCGGACCAGTTACCCGCTGTCTGCTTCGGGACGCCCTTCTCAGTAGCGCGAAAATGACCTATCTGCCAGTCCATCACACGCTCGGCGCCATCAACAAGGGCCTCAGGGTCAGCCGAGGCCGCGTCGTCGGGATTGCCTGGCGGCTCCCGGATGACCTTGCAAACGTGTACAAGAAGATACTCCTTGAGAGCAACAACCCCGAAAGGGCCACTTGGGTACTGCAGATTGTGGTGGCTGCGGCCGAGCCATTGACCGTGGCGGAGATGGCCTCTGTGTTGGCCACCATGGCGGGCGAAGACATTTTTGACGTCGACGGGGAAAACGACTTCATCATCCATGAGACGTGCGGACTCGTGACCATGGTGGATTCGACTGTCCGCTTGATCGATGAGACGGCCGGTATGCTCCAGGCCAAACGCCTCACTGTGTCCGGCGCGCAGCGTCGCTGGGACTCACCGAAATCCCATCTCACGCTGGCCCAGGCCTGTATCAATCACCTGCTACAGTAGTACAGCCTGAGTTTGAGAAGAACCCCCTGGGGCGAGACGACCCTGCCGAGCCGTATCTTCAAGGCCACCCGTTTCTGAACTATGCTTCTCGACACTGGGTCACGCATTTTTGGGCATCATCTGCCAAGGGGCGAGAAAGTATGGCCGACTCAGTGATTGCGTTATGCAACCCGACCTCGCCTCACTTTCTGACATGGTTCCGTCTCTACTGGGAAGACGCGAATCCAGGCAGGGAGAAACTCCCCGAGGGGTTCACAGCTCTGATAGCTGCCTCCTATCTTGGACTACCACCTTCTCTGATTACCTCACTCATACAAGGAGGGGCGGATCCCTGTGCGCGAGACAGTACTTTTAATCGGTCACCGCTTCACAGGGCCGCTCTGCGGGGGAACGCGGAAGTGGTTAGGGAGCTGTTAGGTGTCACTGGTAAAACGGCAACTTTGGATAGCAATCCCGATAACGCGCCTTTGACGCTGGCTCGGCTCAACGGCCACGCCGCCACAGTAAGCGCCCTTCTCGAGATGGGCCACTACTTGACCTTGGCCAACCCAAATGGCTGGTCGCCCCCGGACTCGCGGTTGTTCCGTGACTTTACCACGACCATTCGGATGATGCTTGATGCGGGACACGACACGACCTTCACGAACAAGGAAGGATGGACGCTTCTGCACGCCGCTGCGAGTTGCAACGACACCGAGGCACTGACCCTGCTCTTAGACGAAGGGATTCCCCTGGAGACTACGAGCGTAGACGGATGGACGCCGCTCATGACGGCAATCCGGCAGAGGCATCGTGATGCCGTCAAACTACTCCAACGGGGAGCCGCAGCCGGGCTGAAAAACGGGATGGGGGGTCGGGTATAACTTCTGGCGGCGCAGTACGGTTTCGTTGATGTGCTACAGGCGGTTCTCGACTGCGACACAGCAACAACACAGTCTGATCGCCTCGCAGCGCTAGACGAAGCCGCCGAAGGCGGCCAGCTCGAAGCCTTCACCGTCCTTCTCGATGCTCCCACGGAACCCACCAGCAGAACCGACGCCGCCGGCCGCGCCTTGATCACGGCCGCCACCTTCGGCTATGAAGGCATCGTCACCTTGCTGCTGCGCGGGGAGTTCAAAGCCGCCTTCTGCGGCGAGAAACAGTCCACGGCTCTGCACGTGGCGGCGCGCAACGGCCACAAGGGCATTGTGAACCTGCTTGTTGACTGCGGCGTCAGCCTGGAGACTAGAAACAAGGACGGCGAGACGCTGCTGCTGGTAGCGGCGAGAAAGGGGGAAGAAAACATGGCGAAGTTCCTACTCTCGAACGGCGCTAACCCAGAGGCCAGAGACAAGCACGGCGGCACTTACGAACCGCTACTGGCACTAGCGCTACAGATACACGAGGGCATAGCGGAGGCGGTGCGAGGTAGGCCATCCTGCGCACTCTCAGCGCCGTAGACTAACGATTCCTGCCGAATAGTGAGGCAGTTGGCCGACCCGAAGGACCGCTGCGCCATCATCCTCCAACTCGACAGCGAATAGACGGGCGGTTCCTACACTGCAGACCGCCGTGTCCGCGCGGCAGACAGGTAGGCCCGTTTCCACCCTGCAGAAGCCTATTGTGCGAACTAAAAACTCGTGAATGACCTTGCAGTAAAATGGGTGGGCTGGTTTACCGCCCTGCAGAGCGCCATCGCGCCTCCTCAATGCTCGTGGCTCACGCTGGGTGTCTGGACAGGCACCTGACGGAGGCCATTTAGTCTCTCTTATCCTCCTCATGATACTGTGCTGAAAACATGATAATCTACTAGAAATATTTGGTCATGCACGCCTCTGGTACTGCCATGCGAAATCGTCTTTTTCGTAGGAATCCCGCACCAAGTGTCAAATACATGGAATACATGGAATACATAGAACGTGGTGAAGGGTACATGGGGAGCCTTCGCCTTAATTTCCTCGATCGTCTTGGCCGTGTCATACAAGCCGCACAAGCCGCGAGATCTGACGCCTCAGCCAGTGGTAGTTTTGTGTGTGAACGCCAAGGCCTGCTCAGCATTCTCTCTCCCATTCGAGCACGTCTTCGTCTCGAGCCCCACGGGGTAGCACAGAAAGCAGCTGGAGCCGATGGCGACTAGGACGGGGCCGGTACGGCGGATAAGGCACGTTAATGGGCTCCCCAGACACCCTTCCGCAACGTGCTTTTCCCGATTACCCACGCTGCCGGCTTGAACCCCGAGCAGATGGAGCAGATGGACAACATTCCATTGTCTAAGCACGTTCTGCCTCGCTCCCTTCGCTCTTCTCCCAAGGAAATACACATACCCAAGCTGAAAAGGAAGGCAAGAATTCATGAAAAGCGAGAGAGGTCAACGAAACCGAGCAAAAGAAAACAACAAAAGATGGGAGAAAAGAAACAAAGACAAAGTAAATGGAGGGAACAGAATTTCAAGACACAAGCTCTCTGTTCTCAAGCATATCCCACGTCGGATTCGGCTTGTCCATATTGCCAATTTGATCCGCGCCGTGCCTCCCACTTTCGGTCTTCTTCGCCACGTATTGACGAGCGAATGGCTCAATTGCAGCTCAACTCAGGTTGGACGTTCCAACCGCCTTGCCGTCCTTTCTGATACTCTCCAAGACCGCCTGGACCCAGGTACGGCAGCGCCAGCTCGGGTCTCCCTGAACGACGGGCGTGTTCTGGAAGATTTCGATGAGCCGTTCTTGGTTTTCGATCTTTGCGATCAGGATGCGGGCGAGGAGGGTGGTGGTGGACTGCACATCGTACACCCAGCCCATGGGGTTGTTTTTCACATGGTAACGCGTGCCCGGAACGCTTTCCCCGTCTTCAACCTTGGGTCCAACCAGGAAGCCCCAGTGGTATCTAGTACATATGAAACCACGTTAGTGACAAATCCGGGCCATGGAGAATAAAAGGAGGAGGGTGGGCCAAATACTTTCGTTCCTCGTTTCCGGTGACCCCACTAGACGACTGGACCCCACAACCGGACGCACCCCACAACCGGACACTTAGCTCCAGACCGCCATTTCGGACATCACCAACTTCAACTTTACACAACTCGTACAATTCTAGGCTAAATTTAGCATGGCTACTATCCGCGAAGAGCTTATTCAATTGGCTATAACGAATATTCAACAGGGTCTTTGTTCCATACGTTCTGCGGCTGAGAAATACAGCGTTCCCTCTTCCACGCTGTCAGACCGACTCCATGGCTCACAACCACAAAGACAAGCCAAAACCCACAATCAACGGCTCAGCCCTGTGCAAGAAGAGTTTGTGGTCGACTGGTGCCTTAATGAAGAAAAGTCTGGAAGGGCTCCTAGCCGTAGCCAGGTCGTAGGTTTCGCGCAGGCCATCTTGGCTGAAGGAGGTGATCGTCAGCCCCTGGGTGCCAGATGGATCGACCGCTTCCTACGCCGCCACAATGCTGTCAAAACTAAGAAATCAGCTTTGTTGGAAAGCTCTCGTACGAAAGACTCTACACGGGAAGCCTACCAAGCTTTCTATAGGAGGCTGGAGTTCCACATCCGCGACAAGAATATCATACCCGCGAATATAGCCAACGTCGACGAGCATGGCATGCAGGAGATGGAAACCACGGCTGGCACGGTTATTGGCAGTTCCCTCACACGTAGAGCTTACACAACTAGCTCTGACACAACGACGTGGGTTACTGTCATTGAGTGTGGTACTGTAGAGGGGGTCCGACTCTCGCCAACTATAGTCTTTACCGGTGCCTCCCTTCAGGGACAATGGTTCCCTCCCAAAGCCGAGCTAGAGGTAGACTTCCTGGACTGGAAGTTTGACTACAGTCTCACAGGCTGGAGCAATAGCCAGATTGCCTTGAAGTGGCTGAAAGAGGTGTATCTACCACAAACTCAGCCTCAAGGTGACGAGTGGAGGTTACTCATCCTCGACGAACACTCTAGCCACACAACCGGTGACTTCATGGCCACAGCTTGGCTAAATAAGGTTCAGCTGGTCTATCTACCTGCTCATACCTCCCACAAGACCCAGCTTCTCGACCGCAGTGTTTTCTCAGCACTGAAAAGCTATTTCCGGCAAGCTACCAAGGCGCTCGCAAGCTTCACGGCATCAGCTGCTATAAACAAGCGACGGTTCCTCCATTGCTATAGAGATACATCCAAGCTTGGAATGTCAGCTAGGAATATTATCTCTGGGTTCAGAAACACCGGTATTTGGCCCCTAGACCCATCCAAAGTGCTGGATGACCCCGAGGCAGTCCTGGAAAGCCAGGCCCTCCCTGTACGGCCGAAAACACCACCCCCTGAGCCTAGGACTGAGTTCTGGACACCTCAAAAGAGCCAGGACATCCGTACGCACCAGCAGGGTGTAAGTGAGGGTATGGAAGCTAGTGGACGGCTGACAAGGACTCTGTTGGCCAAGGCAGGCAAGGCTTTGGATGCTAAGAATGCCGAGATGGCATCTTTGAAGGCCCAGGTCGACCACTTGACGAAGGAATTAGAGTCTCACGAGCCACAGGGCCGTAAGAGGGTCAAAGAGAATGCCAATGATAAATTTACAAGGATAGAGGATATTATCCAGGCGAAGGAGGATTCGATGAAGTCTCCTAAGAAGAAAAAGAAGAAGACACAACAGGACAGTCAAGAAGTCAAGGAAGCCGAAGAAATAATTGTACGTGGCTTAGAGACTATTCGCCAGGTAGAAGAGGAATAGAATCATCAAGTTTGTATGTATATTGCTTAAGAAATGGATGAGGTAGACGCTGTTGAGCCTGGTGGTGATGGTGGCGCCAAGTGTCCGATTGTGGGGTGTGTCCGGTTGTGGGGTCTAGTCGTCTAGGATACAGGGCGATGTACAGCCGCTTCTTGTTTGAAACCATGATGATGGTGGGAAATAAAGAGAAATGCGAGTGGTGTTCAAAGGAACGTTGGAGTCGTGGACGGCTAGTCGTAGCCCGACACACTTTGGTCAAAAAAAGCGAACTCGAAAGGGGAATAAGATGTCAAGAAGAAAAAAAAGAGAAAGAAGAAGCAAAGAAAACCAAGCGAAATAATTTAAATAAAAGAAAACCGAGTCAAATGAAAAGTAGACTTGGGCTTTCGAATGGCTTTCTTTTCATTCCTCTAGTCCAAGGTTTCGGCGGCACCTCCGCTTGGAGTTTGGCTTTTTTGGCCAGAGAGTGCCCGAGTACGGAGGCTTCATTGCGAAACTGGGCAAGAACCCAAATTCCATCATTCGGTTCACGCCCGGGCAATTTTAGCTAGCTAGCATATTTGCATTTCCCCATCCAGTAAATACATTCTGCAACAAAGCGAGTTTTTTTTCGGCCACCGCCACTTCTTCTCCCTTACGCGCTTCCGAGCTCAATCACATCCGTTCAAGCCCGCTTCCAAATTCCAAGCGCGCTCGTCTCTACTTACATCCCCTCCACCAACGTTTCCACGCATTATTCCAGTCGCGCCAACCTCCTAAAGCAAATTTGGTTTCACACAATCATGGCTTTTGAGCTCAGTTCGTCCACCTGGTAGTCGAAGCCGCTGGAGCTGACGGAGCGCGCCTACGACAGCGGCACCACCGAGGGACAGAGGCTCTGTCACAGAGCAGACGCCATGACCGAAACTCGACAACCAGACCCGTGCTGTGGCAATCGCCACTTACATTATTGAGAAGAGCACCTTCAAGAATCTAAAATCACTCCTGTACCGGGTAGGGAGTACCTCGCCGACGCCGATGTGGAGCCTATCTTTGGCAGGAAAAGGGATTAGAAGAAAGTTGCAACCCTCGAGGACTACCTAGTCTTCTTTGGAGGGGGGGAATGTGACGGCGCCTGCCGTCGGAGTGCATGTGGCAGCACCGGTCACTGAGTGCACGCACCACCTGCTCTTGCATTTCGCCTTTGCACCGCGAGAGCTCTTCCAGCTTCTCCTCCTTTCTCCCCATCTTACAATTAGCAGAATTGAGTCATGGCCATGAAACTTTGGGTTTCTGATTGGGAGGTGCGATCGACAAATACAAGACCAATGAAATGTTAGTATCCAAGAAACCAGCTTGCCATAAGCGCAGCGAGAAACGCACCACCGGGCCTGAACGGGTGTCATTGGGCTCAGAAGCGCGCGAGAGAGACCGGGGTAGGTGAAGATGGTGGTTTGTGGAATAAAAAGTAGTTAGGAGTTGTAGAAAAGCGATTGCAAAGTGGGAATATGGAATCGGTGGGTGAGGCTGAAATCTGACGGGCGGGGTGTATCTATTGAAAATCTGGGTTTTCGCCCAGTTTCGCAATGAAGCCTCCGTACCCGAGTCTCAAGCAGGAGAGGATGCGGGGGTGATCCCTGGTTGAATACAGTGAGTGGATGGGGATGGGGTTCACCACGGGTTGAAGAATATTTGCGAAACAGCCTTTCTTATACTCCTTTCTCTTCACCAACATCTTCCACCTTCGTTCCTGCTATCAATCATGGGTGTCAATGTTGGCCCTCGACGGAGACCAGCTCGGCGGCAGATACATAGGTACTGTGTGCAGCGGTGGCAGGTACTGTTGAACAGTTGGTGATTCTGTCTTGGCGGGGTTCAGAGCAAGCCAATGACGGTGTCGGTCGAGTTAGACGTGCATCTTATCGAACCGCTCGGCGCCAGGTTAACGCTTAATACGGCGTGGTCAAAAGCCTCACCGGGCGGTTGCGGCAGGCTCTTGAAACAAGATGCGGCCAACGCTGTGAGCCGCTGGGGTTCCAGTCAGTGCCCGTTGATCATGGTGTGTCTGTCAAGGGCATTTCAACCTCAACTTGATGAGGCTAGAATTGATTATTGCTTCAAACTTCTCCCCACCACCTCTGGCGTATCTTCTCCATCTCTAGCTCTTTGGGATAGGGGTCGAGAAACTTCAAGATCTTGTCTTCCCACCCACGTCGGGTATGGTGACCATACCATGCAGAAGTGTACTCCCAGTAGTGGGGGTACCAGCCAGAAAACTCCCAGTCGACGATGCCAGTGACGCGATCGCCACAGGCCAGGATGTTGCCGGGGTGCAGATCTCCGTGGGTGAAGAAGGGTGGCGGCCATGGCCCGTCTTGCTCAGCTGTCATTTGCCTGATATCCGCCCAATCCTGATCGTCTTTACGAGCTGGGTGGTCTTCCGGCCGAAATCCGTCGCAGAGCCACAAGTGGAACTCGTTGATTGTTTTGAATGGTCCGAACCGGGGCGAGGATTGGGGGAGGCGGCTGTCGCACAAGGAACCGCCCACGCAGCTTTCGATTCCTACGCCGGGAGGTGGTGGGAGCGACCTTAATTCCTGGAAAATTGACTTGAGTTGCGACAAGATGGCAGAGTGTTGGGCATCCGACAGTGATTCCCGGGCCACTTCGAGGGTGACGCCCGGGAGTCGTTCCATAACAATGAAAGCTCTGTTATTGTGGAGGAAAGCGCAGTGCACTCGAGGCCCAGGGATGGAGGTCTTTTCAGCGATAAATTTTAGCGTGGCGGCTTCGGTTAGGTGGGCAAACGGGCCTCTTTTGACAATGAGATGTGGGGAGATAATTGCGCATGGGCATGGGCCTTTGGTGTTGTAGAAGCGCTTTGTGGTTTTCAGAGCCAGAAGTGTCAGGAAGCGGTAGATGAACCGAACATTGACAGCCAGGTTTTCAGTCCCATCGTGTTGGACAGCGTATTTGTCCCTGTTTTTAGGACGGCGTTGTGATTTCATGGTGAAATTATGCGGCGAAGGATGTAAACTGTAAAGTGATGTAAAGGGGCTTGCTTATGAACGAACATGAACAAGGGAGAGAAGGAAGTGAGAAAGTTAGTTGCTACCTACTCAGCTCGAACTTCGCGGTTGGCGGTCGGCGCGATTGGCTGCTGCATCCAACTGAGCGCGAGGCCTGAGCGCCCTGAATAAAGGGGCGCCAGCCCACGTGACCTCAGGGGTGTGAGCCCTGGGGGCTAGGTAGAAAGAAACTTTTGAAAGCATTCAGTGCCAGCTACACAGAATATAATGCCTGTAAGAAGTAAATAATATTATACCCTGCTTAACTCAGTTCTCGTTTCCAACTCTAGCCCTTCACGTGTCCCCTACCATCCCCCAACGCCCAACTCAACCTACTCGCCTCACATCCATGATCCCACTGATCTCTTCCGCCATGCCAGGCCCAACAATCAAGGATAGAACACAGTAAAGTCGTCCACCGGCGCGCCTGCCTGCTTGATGCCACCACCCGGGATATACACACCGCCACCGATCGTAGCCGCGTACGTGCCGTGCCTCGGGACCTTCATCTTCCCGACCTTCTCCCACGTATCCGTCTTCGTATCGTACGCCTCCACCTGATCAAACACACCGTCGCTCCCCTCCGCCGGATTTCCCTCACCGCCAAAGACGTAAACCTTGCCATCCACCGCACCAGCGCACACCCCGCCCCTCGGCGTCGGCATGACGCCCTTCTTCGTCACCCACCCCTCCTCCAACCGCCCAAAATCCAGCGCAAACACATCCCCCCGCACATTGACCGGCCCAACCTCCCTCCCCCCCAGCACATACATCACCCCCTCCACCTCCGCCCCACCGGCATGATCCCTCTTCCCGGCATGACCGCCACCTCCGCCGGCGCCTCCACTACCCACTCCCCCCTCCCCACATCAAACACACTCACCACATCCACACTCTCCTGCACCCCCTGCCCCTCCACCAACGGCAACTGCGTCATCCCCCCGGCAAGATACACCCACCCCCTCTCCTCATCCACCCCAACCGCGGCACTCCCCCTCGCCACCCCGGGCATCGCCGGTAACGCCTCCCAGACATCCCTCTCCGGATCCCAGACCCAGCTGCGCCCCGTGCCGCGCCACACGCCGTCGGCGGCGTCGTCGTCCAGCCCGCCGAGCAGGTAGATGCGTCCGCGGACGACGGCCGCGTTGGGGTGGTTGAGGGCGACGGGCAGGGGGGCCATGGGGTGGGGGTGCCAGGTGTGGGTGTGCGTGTTGTAGAGTTGGAGGAGGGGCGTGGTGGGGAAGAGCGCCGGGTTGGAGGGGCTGGGCACGATGCCGCCGAGGATGGCGAGATGGGTGGTGTTGAGGGCGAGGGTGGTGTCTGAAGGGGGGGGGGGGGTTAGTAATTATCTTGGTACTTAGGGGGGGAGGGGGAGGTTTAATACTTACGCTCTTGGCGCGGGTTGAGAGGGATGGGCGCGAGGGTTTTCCAGTGCGGGCGGTGGGGGCCGCCACAGGGCTTGCCGGAGACGAGGGCGCTTTGGAGGGCGGCCACGAGGCCGATGGCTTGGGTGAACTTCATGGTGGTTGCTAAAAAGTCGAGTGTGGTGTCACTGGTGTGTAAAGACGCTGAGGGCGTGATGTTGTCTGGCTGTTGGTGGCTATATTGGCAAAGGTGGCGCCATGATATAGATTATATACTCGTCATAAACTCATGATAACGTTATCTACCACATTTTCTTGGTGTCACATTTCGCCTAGATCGATCATTTACCGGATTCGATCTCTGTGTATGATCCGAACCCGTGCGAGCCGGTCGGACGATCTCGTTGGTCGTGGACTATAGCACCGCCTTTCTGCTTGTCAGCCTCTGCTCCTCTCTGTTTGGTTTGGTGAGAATTGGCGTTGGCTCGGCGGACAGAATCTCATCCGATCCAGGATTGTTACGCGCGTTCCTTAGTCATTCACAAGAGCTCAGAGAGCGAGCCAGTGGGCGGGCACGGTCGAATTGACCCGAAGGATCGAGCCCCCTGTGATACCCGGGCCCAACTGCCGGCAGCCAAAACGCCGACTTGCCGACATCCGTGGCGCAGCACAGACGTCAAGGAACCACTGTACCACGGCATAGTGGTATCGCATGGCCGGCCGGCGATGGATGCGAGCATCGGATTGGTCCTCATAAAACTTGAATAAGGTAATATCTCCTATCCAACAGCAGCCTGGATATTTCCAAAATTGCAACGCCTCGATAGTTCGTCCGATCCAAAGCGGACCCCCAGATTGACTCGGACTATCGGATTCGGGGGCGTGAAGATCGCCCTTTAGACCAGGGGCACCTTTCCGTTCTTCAGCGCGCCCCCCTTGGCCCGCCCACCGCCCACCGTCGGGTTCCTCGCCAGCTTGTTTTCCCCATTGTTGATCAAAAACGTCGCCAGCAAGATCTCGTCGTCGCTCTTGACCTTGACATCCGGGATGCCGTAAAACCTGGCCTCGATGGCCTCATACCCAATGCTCATCTCAAAATACCCACGGTAGAACAGATCCTGCCACTGCAGCTCGGGATTCTTGCTAATCAGCCACTTGGATAGCGGGTTCGCCAACAACTTGGGCAGGCCGCCGACGGGACTAGAGCTTGTCACTGCGGTGCCCGCCAGTTCGACGCCGAACGCGCCCTCGCCCGTCGTCTCGTCGTAGTCCCTCTTCCCAAGCCAGGCCAGATCCGACACCCACGCGGCGTGCGAATCGCCCGACAGCATCACCGTGTTGTTGATCTTGCCGTCGGCCAGGTGCTGGTACACGCGGTCGCGGTTCGCGAGATAGCCGTCCCACTGGTCGCGGTTGAACGGCTGGTCGCCCAGGATCCCCAGCGTCATCCGGCTGAAGATGACCTGGTTCCCGACCAGACGCCACGCGGCGCCCCGTTCCGACGACTGCGTCAGCTGGTCGTAGAACCACGCCTCCTGCTTGAAGCCCATGATGGTCCGGTTCTGCAGGTCCACCAGCTTCTCCACCTCTTGGCTGTTCCCGCCGATGCCCGCTAGCCCGTTTAGCACCGTCAGGTCACGGTCATACTGGCGCGTATCCAACATGACCAAGTCCAACAGCGTCCCGAGCGAGAAGCTGCGCCAGATGCGCAGGCTGTCGTCCATGTCGGCCTGGCGCAGGGGCATCCACTCGAAGTAGGCGCGGACGGCCGCCTGCTTGCGAGCGCGGAAGACCTCGCCGTCCGAGTTGCTCGAGCCGTTGCGCCAGGCATTGTTGGCGACCTCGTGGTCGTCCCACACGGGGATCCAGGCGAACTTGGCGTGCGACGCGAGCAGGTCGGGGTCGGTGCGGTACGCGCCCAGCCGCGTGCGGTAGTCAAACAGCGTGTAGATCTCGCGGTCCGGCTGCGGGTTGCGGCCCTGGATGGACGAGTCCGGCTTGTACTCGTAGATGTAGTCGCCCAGGTGCAGCACGTAGTCGATCGACTCTTTGCGCACCGGATTGGCGTACGCGTTGAAGTAGCCCTCGGCTATGTCGTGTTAGGGTTGGGTCTATGGGAGGGACTTGGGGAGTGGAAGAGCCTCACGGTAGTTGCTGCAGGAGTAGACGGCGAGGTTGATGTTTCTGTCAACCTTTTGGGTCTTGGAGGGGATGGTCTTGGTCCGGCCGAGCGGGCTGACCTTGTCCGAGTCGCAGACATTGAATTGGTAGTAGTAGGTGGTGAAGGGCTGGAGACCGCTGGCTTCGAACTGTAAAACGTTAGCGGGTTTCGGGTTCATCGAGTGGTTGAGACTCACCTTGACCGTGTAGTCCACGTCGCTGCTCGTGAAAGCTCGCCCCTGGTCCACGACATTGGATAGAGGCAAGTCCGTGGCAATCTTGAACTCGACACAGGCGGCCTTGGCAGACGGCTGAGCTCCCTCCGAGTCACCGTAGATGGGCACCACGCCCCCAGGGACGAGGTCCGAGGCAACACTCTTGGTGGTCGGGGCTAGCCGAGTCCATAGGATGACCGAGTCGGCATAGGGGTCACCGGATGCAACGCCGTGGGTGAAGTTGACTTCTGCGGGCGCGTAGACATCGCTAGTTTGCCGCTTGTTGACATGGGAGAGAGGGACCGCCAGGCTTGGGTGACGCCTCGAGGGGCTGCTGTAAGCAAGATTTTTCTCGAACGATGCCTCGACAAGGGGGGCGGCAACAAGGGCGCCTAGGCCGAGACGGTATAGCATGGCCGAGAACTGAGGTCTGATTTGGACCGTCTAGTTGTAGGAGGTGAGCACCGTGAGCACCAGGAATGCTTGAGTAGCCCCGGCGACTGCCCTGGCCCGTGGTTCCTCTGCCATCTTAAACTATTCCAACATCAGGCCGTCGCTAACCAGACCTCGGGATCCAGATTCCCAGCTTGGCGGCCGCCGGTGTTGCTTGCTGTCGTGTTCCCGGAAGAGTGACATGGGCGAATGCACGTGGGGTTGCTTCAAGCCAATCCCGGGTCGTGGATTCGCAACATGTTTTGCCATCTGCGTCAATCTCGAGCCGGGGCGACCGGGCACATGCAAAGAAGATGCAGGCCCGTAACCTGCGGGCATAGCCGAGTACCACTTAACAAAGTCGGTCTCGGTCAAGGACTGTTTGCGTCATCCAGCCGATGGTTGCCATTGCAGAGAGAGAAACCACAAAAAGTCGGGGATGAGAAATATTCAGGGAAACGACCTGGCACCGAGCGGGGTGGGGGACGAAAATAGTTTTCTCAAATCACCAATGCCAGAGAAAGGATGGCAAGACAAGCGAGACATGCAAAAGGTGAAGCAAAAGTGTGGGCGACCCCGGAATCGAACCGGGGTTTCTTCGGTTTTGCATGTGGAAGAACCACAACGAAACGTCCTGACCACTAGACTAGTCACCCTTTGATGCATATTTGGCCGGATTTGCCACCCAAGAGGTGGCCGGCAGGCAGCGGGGCAATTGATTCGCGTTGCGTTGTCTGGATCTCAGATGTCACGAGAAAAAAAAGAAAAAAAAAAAAAAAAAGATCGATTGCCAGCAACCCTTTGGCTGCCATCATCCTTTTTTAATAACTACTCGTATGTATCACCGCGAAATAAATTGATGAAATCCTCATTGCCCGTACTACACATGTCCGGTCTGCTCGATCACACCCACAGAAACGAACTCCCATCACAACAAACCCCAACCCCCCAAAAACATCGCGTAACCGCAACCGCGAAAAAAAAAAAGAAACACCACCATCACCACTCCCAAACCCACTCCTCCATCTCCCCCCGCCCAGTCGGCAACTCCCCCCCATGACCCGCCCTTACCGGGGAACCAGGCCCAAACCTCACCACCGCCCTCCGAGTCTCATCCCCATCCCCATCACCCCCCTCCCCCTTCCCCTCCCCACGCCCCCACCCCCTCCCCAACGCCACCACCAACACCACCACCATCCTCTCCCCAAACCCGCCCGCCGCCGGACACCTGTGCGGCTTGACCGAGAACGGCACATAGGCCTGGCGCTGGGCGGGCGTCAGGGCGGTGGTGTCGAAGCGCGAGGGGTGGAAGGTGCGCGCGTCGGGACCCCCCCAGATTTGGGGGTGGCGGTGCAGGGTTGTGAGGGAGGCGGATACTGCGGCGGTTGCGGCGGTTGGGGGGGTGGTGGTTGTTGTGGGGGTGGTGGTGGTGAGGGCGGCGCGGTAGAGGTGTTTGTTGGAGGGGTAGAGGCGGAGACCTTCCTGCGAGGGGGGTTAGTACCCAGGGGGGGGAGATGGAGGTAAAGGGATGGGGAGGGGGCGTACCTTGGCGAGCTTGAGGGCTTCCTTCTCGAGGGAGGGGTCACCCAGGCAGCTGGGGACCGTGGCGGTCCGCTGGACGGCGTCCGCGTAGGCGGCCGGCTGGTGGTGGTATGCCGTGACAAAGGTCAGCAGCACCACGCGCCAGAGCGTTTCGTACTGCGGCATGAGGAGGCCCAGGACCTCGGCCGGGGACAGTGCGGTGTGTTCTGCCCCTGGGGAGCGCGACGTGATGTTGAGCGAGGCGATGGTTGAGTTGAGGAGCTCGGACGGCGTGACGTCGGTAGGGTGGCTCTTGGAACGCAGCCACTGGTTGTTGATCTCGGTTGTGATGGTGGCGAGGTCGGATCGGGGGATGGTGGTTACGTCGATGTTGAAGCTGTCGAAAAGGACCACCGCGAGGACCATGCAGCGGACGGATTCAGCGAGACGCAGACTTCGCTTCCCGGCGGCTTCGTGGGTTTCCACCTCGGCCTCGAGGAAGGCTTTGGCGATGCCGTAGAGCTCCTCCCAGTTGCGCCCCCTCCTGTTCAAGACTCCGGACGCCGTCTTGAGGAACGCGCTGTGGACTGACGGGGAGGTGGTTGTCAGGGAATTATCGATGCCGAACGCCATCTTTAGACGGCGGTTCTCGCTGGCACGCAGACGGAGGCGTTCTTGCAAATCGCCTTCAAGGTCGGGGGCATAGTGGAAGTTGGCCACGTCTAACTGCCCACGCACCCATCTCTGGACTCGCCAGGCCCGCCATTTGCGGAAGAGAAAAGCAAGTGCTAGACAGACAGGGGCTGCAAGCGCCAACATAGTGCTGAAAAAGACAGATGATGACATGGCCATTTGACTTGAGCGGATGTCAGGGACAGGCAGGGTCGGTTGCGCTATGGAGGATGGAGAAGTCTGGGGCAATGGTCCCCCTCCGGTGGACTTTATATGCCCAGTATGCCCTCTGCTCAATCTTCATTCTTTGCTCCTTTTCTCTTTCTTCGGGCTTCTGCCTTCTCGAACGAACCATGGGGACAACGACACGCTTCGATGCGGTTCACTGCATTGTAGGCCTCTCCCTTCCGAACTGTTCGCGGTATTGGCCAGGGGCCCATCGTTTTGTTTGCTCTAGTTGGGTTGGTGGTAACTCTGTCGCTCCTATTAGTCGGCCTTTGAGCGAGGTGCAGCATGCCTGTGCTTTCCTTTGGCGAGCTCATCAGCGAGTTGTGAACCCGACATACGTTGAAGATTCTTGGTCTTTTTGGTTAGATATTCACAAAGGCTCGGTTTACCATGTATTTTAGAGCGTGTCAATCATTTCCTGAAGGGCCGGTTCGATTCGATTGCAGTCCGGACAAGGGACCCGAACAAACAGACAGCGCAAGGGTGCTATGCATAAGGACCCCTGGCGGTTCGGAAGCCTGCAGTATCTGACGGGAAGCCAACATGTTGGCCTCGGCGGATCTGACATCTCACCCCAGCTTCTCCCAACTTTGCATACTTTCTAATGTATTTGCGGCCTGATGCAGTCTCCCGAGGGCTGCCCGCCGACGAGGCACTGCCTCGGGAGAACCAAACCATGATGTCAGCGTTGAATTACACTTCTTTGCCAATGATGACTTGGGCTGAGCAAACGCAGGCGAGAACCTATGGAGCCACGACTCAGCCCTCCCACGTCTTATCGGTCCCGTAAGAGCAGGTTTTAGGTGCCAATGATTAATCTCATAAAATGTGATAGGCTTCCTTGTCTGTTTGTTTCAAGGGTGCAGGAGACAGAGTGTTGGGCAATGATGGCAAAGGTAGCATCGAACAACGGTTGGGGGCTAACATTCTGCCTTCTGATTCGTACATCATTGAGCTTCCGGCAAGCTTTGAGGACTTTTCCTTGCTCTTTAACTCCATTGCTTCTTTTAAACTCACAAAACATTCTGATGGGCAGGATCAAATGGGCTTATCTCTTTCTGAACTAACTGCTGGGTATGCACAAGACTGAGTACCTACCTAAGAAGAACACATGGGCCGATACAAAGCGAGCGTACGGGCCGCAACCCCCGCCGCATCCAGAGATGGAGGAACCGCCGTTGCAACCGAAGATACCACATCCTCCGCCGCCGCCGCCACCACCTCCCCCACCACCACCTCCGCCTCCACCTCCGCCTCCGCCATCGCAGTCAAGCCCAAACTCCCGACAGTGACCGCAACCAAACTCGCGGCAGTTATACGTCCCGCATCCGTCCTGGCAGATCGATGTGGGTTTGGCGCTGGCATAGATGAGAATGGGCCCCGTGTCGATCTCCGTCGTTGTAATGGGCGGAAAGGTCATGGTCCTAGAGCCAGAGGTCACTGTCGATGCTGGTAAGGTGGTTGTGGTGGGTTTCTTGGTTAATAGGTAGACGGAGATGGTTGGTTGGGGTTGGATTGTTACGGGGTGGGGAGTGGGGAAGAAGATGGGGGGGATTGTTGACGTTGTGGTGGTGGGAGAGCCTGATGGGAAGACCGGGGTGCCGTTGGAGTACTCGGGGATTGGTGAAGGAGGTGCGGTTGCCACGTTGGAGAGGAGGGTGATCTGGGTCGGGGGTGGCTTGACGCTCTGCACGGGCTTGAAGACGGCGGTGGTTGGATCCCCGACGTTGACTGTCACGGGCCACCAGTCGATGGCTGTTGTGGTGATGGCCGGGATGGAGATGGTGGTGGTGATGGTCTGGGTGTCGCCGCCCGCGGCTGACGACAGCAGCGTCGTGGTCAGCGGCGGCCATGAGATGGTTGTTGTGGAACCAAGCTGCGACGGGGGGAGCACCAGCGTGCACGGTGGGATGCATGAGGCGGTGGCACCGCCGCCCGGGGCCCAGATGCTTGTGGGGACGTAGATGAGGCTGCTGCCGTCTCCTCCTCCATCGCCGGGGCCTCCTCCATTGTCAGGGGCCTCACATATGCAACCATATCCGTGACGAGACTAGCGCACTGCCGGGTTTTGTCCAGACCTGTTGGGCTTCTGATCTGGAAAACAAGGCAAAACTTGCCGTGATGATAGGTTGGCAATCCTACCCGCAATAGTCGTCTTATTTTCGGCTAACCCAGCCCGGTTCTAGTCGGGGAGAGCCAAGATGCGCGAGCCGCCGCGCTGCCCGAATATCGTCGGATACTGGACGCCTTTGCCGCATCGTCAGTCCACCTGGCAGCGCCGCTGACACACCAGGCTTTCCCCAAGACCCGAACTTTCCTGAACTTATGGCCCAACTCAGTCTGGCAGTGTCTCGAGTTGACGTGCTTCCATGTCCCGCCAGGCGCGCTAGAACGTCAACTCTTCGAGCATGCCTTTGGCGCCTTTGAGCGGTTCGTTGTCGCTTTCCCTTGCCCCCACCCACCCACTTGACTTTCTTGATCACCATGCAACGGTCCAACCAACTAACTTCGCTTGGGGTGAGCAACACAGCATGACAGAGCCTTCGGTATTAGCAGGAATCCCGGTCGCGTGCACAGTCGACGCAACAGGGGGCTGGCAGCCTGAGCCAGACGAGAACTCGGGCTGCCAGGTCTTCACGGGGGTCCTGTTCTGGAACAGCCCGGCCGCGAGGGCCGAGTGGTATGAGGAGCTGTTCAGGCTCTCATGCGAGTCGTATGAGTTGTTTGGCCAGAAGCTTGATGCTCTGAAAATCCTGGCCGCAGAGGGCGTCGTGACGCGCTTCCTGGAGCTGCAGAAACAGTGACCGACAGCGAAGCTTCGATCGACTCTCGTGACACGGAGCGACGGGAGGCTTCAGTCTTCACAGCAGGGGACTGGGACGGCATAGCAAATTCAGGCCGCTGACAATAGTGTGGTGTAGAGCTTACGAAACGTAGAGAGTTCTATTACCCTCATCAAATCGATTCATCTACCAGGACGAGAATAAACGGCGTGCCCTACCAGACGGACAAGGGTATCTATCGCGTTGGTTCTCCCGGCCCAGGCTCAGGACCACGCCGTAATTTCGTGGTTGCTTATGTCCGCCACATAAGAGAGCCAAGGTCCGTGGACCAGCCCTGATCTTGTGTACACATACCCTACCGCTGCATAGCCTTTCTAGGACTGACCTTGGTTGGTGTAAAACGCCTTGACCATTTCGGCAGCCCCTTGTTTATTTTCATGTTGGTGGTAAAAGGCGAGTGTTGGTGGAGGGCACAGACGACAACGATGGGCGACTCTTAGATGCATGTATAGAAGTCAGTAAGATTTAAGATTTAGTTCTCAACCACGGCTGGTTTCATCAAAGGTGGTGACTTCCGGGTTGAGTTTCCCCGTCGCTACTCTGTTCCGGGAAGACTTTATCGGCGCCCAAAATACCGACTTTGCACATAGGGACAAGAGGGCCAACTTCATAAGGCGTGCGGGCTGTCTTATGGCCGCCACGGACGCACATGTTGCCCTCGTTTGTGGAAGGCAAACTGAGAAGCTGCCCTTAGCTTACTCCATATACGGCACCGTAAATGCGGAAGGATACGAGACTGGAGACACCAAGGAGCAAGTGATGCACCAAGGAGCAAGTTGGCACGTAGATTGGGAAACGCGCACAGCGAAGAAAAGAGAATATCTCCAGTTCCCGGCACTGGTGCCATTCGAAGATTTCTATTTGACACGCAGCAGCGACATGGTCGCAGCTTCGCGGACCTGGTTCATGGTGCCATCAATTAAAAGGATGCGATGCTAGTGAAGAGTAACTCAGATAAAGCGTCACCGTAACTGCCCCTCATTATTCATATCGTGGCATCCCCAAGACCTCAGAGTAGCTGTCCTCCAAACCCTTCTTAGTAGCCACCACTACCTTGCTAGTAGCCACCCTGGCTGTAGCCGCCGCCACCGCCGCCGCTGTAGCCGCCACCGCCAAAGGCGCGACCACCACCACTGGGACGGGCGTTGGCCATGTTGACTCGGATATTTCTTCCATCCAGACTAAAGCATCGCACCCCAGTCAGCCCCGGTTGACCGAGCCGGCGTGTTGTTATGGGGATGGAGGAAACTTACTCCTGCTGATCCAAACCGGCAATTGCAGCCTCGGCTTCCTCTGTGGTGCTGAAGGTGACGAATCCGAATCCGCGGCTCCGATTAGTGTCGCGGTCTTTCATGACTATCTGGGAGATATCAGTATCCGACGGCTGCTTGATAGGGATCGGTGGAGATCGGTGGAGCAAGTTCAACGCACCGAGTCGACGACCAAGCCATATGCTTCGAAGGCTGTTCTGAGGCTCATGTCGTCGGTACTCCACGAGAGGTTTCTAGTTTCGGCTTCAGCAAATGAATCGGCGATTGGCGTTTGATTAGTCTATCGCAAATCATACCCGACGTAGACTTTGGATCCTGACATGCTGGGCGAAAAGTTGTTGCTGAACTGTACTGAAGTCCTGTTCGTGCGATGAAGTGAGGGGAATGGGAACGTTGGGTTTGAAAGAAAAAATTGGCAAGGCGGGGTACTGGTATTATTTACCGATTACTGCTGCCTGTAGTGTACATACGCTGGCACTCGACATTAAATGCGTGTTTCCTCGCCTGCCGCGTACTGGCAATACTGGCAGTACTGGCGTCCCGCGCCCCTTCCTGATTCGGCCGCGGTCGCATCATGCCCCGTCCCCCACAGTTAACAACGCGAAAATTACGGGCCCTGGCGTTTCAGCAAACCCTGGTTATCCATCGAGGTACTCATCCTCCTGAATCGGCGATCTAGGTACCCGCTGAGGCAACATGGGAAAGCCAGATGAGCATTCAGTTTCGGGTTTCTTTTTATAAAGAATTATTTTTTTGGGGGCAATTTCAGATTATCTGGAAAAACCACATCTGTGTCGTGGCGACAGACCCCTTAGACCTGGCCCCGCGATGGAAAATAGCAAAGATGTCTTACGCCTGGATAAACTTTGTTCCAGGGGTTCTGGTCCGGTAAAACATCGGGGCGGGAAGTTGTTGTGCCAGGGGAGATTGAGGTCGTGGTCAGCACATCCATTCACATGCATCGTCAACAACATCGCAACATCGTCAATTCAAGCTTAAGAATGCAGAGAAAAAAACATTCGAACGAGGGCATCCCAAATAATATAACTAGGGTATCCGTAATCCGATCCAATACCTTAGTTACATCACCCTCCTAAAGACTTCTGTACGACATCTTATGTAGAGCGCCTTCCTCTCCCAAAATTTAGCAGGGCCGCAGGACTTAGTCAATATCAGTCGTAGCGGGTTGGTTTTAGCTCTAGGTCGTTTATCTTGTTGGTATTTGTAATTGCTGTATAGAGTAGAGTTAGAAAAATGTGGTTTGGGGAGAATTGGTAACACTTCGCCTGCGCGAGGAGAAATGTTGTGTGCCTGGAGGAACTCCAGGTTCCTTAGGTCGAAAATGCCATGGCCTGCTCCAAGCACGAACCAGTTTCTTTCCTTTTTCGGACATGTCCCCACTGAAAAACCGGCGTCATTTTGAACCTGTACTGTCGACTTCTCACTGTAGAGTTTTGGTTTTTTCTCCTTTCGATTTCTCTCGATGGCATCTCGATGTCTGGCGTCATCTGCATTCTGCTTCCTTGAATCAGCATCTCGCAGTTGGTCTTGGCGGTGGAGGTGCACGGACTATTTGATGCTTTGACACCTGGCCAATCGGATCGCCGGAGAAAAGCCGCTAACCCGCACTTGGCATCAGGACCCCTGTGTCTCGCTGCTTCGCTCCTGCTTTTGCATGCCTCCGTCGCGCATTCCTTGACAATCACGAACACGAACAAAAAATTCGGATTTCTGTCAAAAAGTGGCGAAAGATGAGGTTTGCAGGGTCAACATCTATTATGGGTTGACTATACTACTAGAGCGACGCACCCGCTTCTTCGTCAGCAGCTTCAGTCTGCGCTGATTCGGCCATGACGTCCCATTCCTGGAACCACGACGACAGAGAACAACGTCAACATTGCCAAGATTGTCAAGATTGCCTGGCTCAGCAGGAAGGATACAAGCAAGGCCTACGGCTCGATGGTCGTCTACCCGACGAAGGGTAGCGAAGCAAATTGCTTCTTTGACGCACAAAATACACGGAACCTATCAGCTCTGTGAGATTACGCCACAGAGGTTAATCTTTACGGGATCTGATTACTGAAGCCCCTAGATGACGATATAGCTTACTGGAGACTCAAGAATGCGGCGTCATACATCGGCGATGAGGTCAAACCGGTGCTAGAGGCCACCTTTTTTACACCACGGTGCTCTAATTTCGCAATCCAAGGAACTCAATACGTTCTTTCCATCCCGATTTTCTGACCTAAACTACAATCATCTCCTGATACTGTTTATAATTCCATTGCAGTCAAGATGGCTTCTTCTTCCGCCTCTGTCGTTTACCCAATACCCCCACTACCAAACAAGCGAGACCACGGCGCGACTGGCGGAGACCTCATCGTCACCTACCACTCCGACTTGGCCCAATGCGAGATCCTGCCAACCGGCTCCCGCTACACAAGCGCGGGAAACTTCAAAGCCGGGACCTTCCTCCCATTCATCCAACCCACCTTCATCCACGACCTCTATCCACGGCTCCTTAGCACCGAAGATGAAGAGAGCTCGGGGCTGCCAGTGATACTCTCCATGTTTAACACAGAACCGAAAGCAACAACACTGGAAGAGGATTGGGAGAAAAAATGGTTCACCATAGCCGCCCGACTTTTCCCGAACAAACTTGCCTTCGAAGGCGTAGCAGTCAACGGATGGGAGACAGACGATCCCCAATCCGTGAAGGTTACCCTCGCAATGCCGCGTGATGGTGGTTTAACCATGCCATCACTATGACTCGCAATGGACGCTGACGCATCCAAGGATTATCCCCCGGCGACTCGCTAACCCCGATGAAACGGTCCCCTGGCCAGGCACATCAGCACGTGTGTCCCTTACCGGCCCCGTCGATCTGGATACATTCCATCTCGTGGACACAGCCTGGCCGGAACCACCCACCAAGGCTGCAGTGTTTGTCAAGCTGGCCTCGTATTTGCAGCCGGAGAACGACTGCCCCCCTCACAAAGGTATCCACGTCTGCCACGTCCTCCTCATCTTCCCCATTGAACAACAACCGTGGAAGTCGTTAGCCGGCTGGATGCGAACAGCTGTCAACCCATTTCCAAGAGGATCCTGGATCGCATGCAACGGTCGCCTCCTAGGAGTTCTAGATCGAAACCTCATCCAAGGCCCTCAGCTCATCGACACAAGCGTTCGCATCCCAGTCATTCTCCCAGACGACTGGGAGTCTATTCGACAAAGCAGCTTAACCGCTCACAACACGACACCCTTACGACTTAGCACAATACCTACAACACCACGCTCAACCGGTCCGCAAGGAATCACGAGCTGGAACCCATTCTCCTCGCCCGTTGGCGGCCAAAACACGTTGACAAATAAACAGAAAAACCCGGCACGGCCCCGGAAGCATCCGGATAATGAGGCAACCGAGCCATCGGCCATCCTTGACGCACCATCGAACTCAACCACAACCAACGCCGAGCCAGTGCTTACAATTCCAAGCTCAGGTATGACTTCCTTCCAGCTCGCTAACTAGGCTAACCACAAAGATACTGGTCACACCAACGACGGTTCAGACACAGAGCAATTGTTGGAAGATCAACTCGCTCCGGTTGACACCACCCCAACAAAAAAGAGAAAAAAGCAAACCTCTCTCGAGTCAATCAGAAGCAAGAGGTCTACAGCGGGAAAACAGAGGGCGCGACTGTCCGATTAGACGCTAGTCTGACTGGAGAAGCCACCTTTCCTTACTTTCCCAGCATTCGTCAATAACCATCATGAAATGGAAAAAAAAGACAATTACATCGTTGACTCCGCTATGAGGCCTACCTGCGGCCGGCAAGTTCCTCCAGGCTCCTTTGGCGTGCCCGCGCGCAGCGGGCACGGTCACTCCTGTAATCATCAAAGTCGTCGGAAATGAAGTTGTCGAGCCGCGACAAAAGTCCGCGCAAACGACGTTATCACTCCATCTTCAGCTGCATCATTCAAATTAAAACGAAAGCCCGCATGGCTCAGTGGTAGAGCGTGTCACTAGTAAATTCTCTATGACAAGGTCACTAGTTCGATTCTGGTTGTGGGCAATAGTAACATTGCACATCTGTTTAATCTTTTTGCCCCTTTCTCCTCTTGTCAACCCCACCACCTCCTCCCAAGAACTCAATTTTTTTCCACCAAATTGTAGCGTACAAACTATACAATAAACAACCCGCCTACCCATGAATGTGACACACCGCACCACAATATCCGAAACCTGAGAACCATCCCCCCACACGCACCTGTGACCGGACCGCCCTAGGTCCCAACCCCTAACTCACACAATCAGGTACCCAGGTACATGTACTTGCCTCACTCCCAACCAACCCGCATCACCCACCACTCACCATGAAACCGCCTCACACCACACCACCACCACCACCACCACCACCACCAACTACTACCACTACTACTACCACCACCACAGCAGCACCAATCCCCGACGCCGTTCTCCGCGCCGTGCACGCCTCCGACCAGGCCATGTACCCCGTAGCGCTGCCCTACGCGCGGCTGCGCGCCTGGGTCGATGCCTGTCCCGACCTGTCGGTGTGCTTCTTCCGTGCGGGCGTGGGCGATGGCGATCAGGGTTCGTCGGCGCTGGGTGGTGGTGGTGGTGGGCCGGTTGGGGGGGCTGGGGCGGTTGGGGCGGCTGCTGTGGAGGGGATGGCGCCCGTGGTGGGGGTGGTTGTTGTGTTACCGTTGCGGAGGAGGTGCTGGGCGGATTTGTTGGGGGGTAGACTGAAGGAGGTGGATGTTGAGCCGGGGAGTGCGTTTGCGGGGGATGGGTCTGGGGAGGAGGAGGTGGGGTTGCATGTTTATCATATTGAGAGGTTTGATGCTGGAGGTGTGGGAGCTGAGAAGAAAAGGTTTTGTGAGCTTGCTTTGGAGGAGGTGATGAGGAGGGCACAGGCTCGGAGGGGCTGGAAAGTGGTGGGGATGTCAGGTGCGTTGGACGGAGCTGGCGAGGGTGATGGCGGCCGTGCTGACATTCATTCATTCACAGCGCTCACTGCGACGCCGGCCGGGAAGAGGGCGTTTGGGAGACTCGGTTTCACGCCGACAGGCTACACGGAGTTGTTTGTCCTGAAGACGTCACAGCAAACATCACAAAGCGACATGGGTAAGGGGCTGTTGGAGATGGTGTGCCTCTACCCAGGCGACGACAGTCAAACTGCCAAGCTACCTGGTGCCGGTGACATTGTCTCGGCGTCTGAGATGACTGTAAATTACAACGTGCTGCCCGGCGCGGCCCGCACTTGACTCAAGCAACCAAGGAACTTGATTCGATCTTGTCAAGTGCCAGCCTCATTCGACTCGCAGGCTGCAGCAAATTTCGTTTCACACAGTTCGGCGAGCTGAGGTCCCCGTTCTCGCAGCTTTCTACGACACACTCGGGAAACAAACGTACAGTTACGTACTCCTCAAGGCCTAAACTAGACTGGGAAGAAACCAAGACAAGCCGCCAAAAAGGATGAGCAGGCCGGGGACAGTGAGCAGAACAGCGGCCAGCAAAAGTGAGGTCCTACCCGGAATCGAACCGGGGTTGCCGGAACATTCTGAGGGGATCAGAATCCGGAGTGATGACCGCTACACTATAGAACCATGACTTCTGTGTTGTGCGGTGCGGTGTGGGAAATCTCTTCAAGCTGTGGGCCGCTGAGCCATGGCAAGTTGGGTGCTCCACTGTAGGGTTTGATCCGACTCCACTCATGAACAGCTTCATCGTCCCCCGTGGCCTACTCGGTAACCTAGCGACTTGGAAAAGCTGCCAGACGAATGTGAAGTTAGGTGATGAGCTGGGCCAAGCTGACGCTCGAACCTCTCAATATGGGGGGAGTGTTCCTATTTGAACAGCAGTCTTTTTCTATTTGGACAGTAAAGGTCCGTGCCCGTACTAAAATTGCATGCGCCCACACCACTGTTGCCACTATTACACACCTAATTACAGTGCAAAGTCCTGGCACATGACATACCTGTCAATTGAAGACAGCAACAACACCAAGACTTCGTCATTCGCGATCGCGAGGTCATTTTCTTCCGTTTTTCCGTAGCGGTGGTGGTGGTGTTGTGGGGGTGACAGGTGGTGGTGAGGTTGGCGGAGGCGGTGATGGTGGGCGCGATGGAGATTTGCGTGGTGGAGAGGACGCGGCTGCGTTGGCTGCTGCTGCTGTCGTTTTGGGTGTCGGCGTTGGTCAGGGTGGATAGAGTGTGATTTTGTATAAAGATATCCTTTCCCAGTGTCTTACACTGTATTTTGGTGTGTGGGTGTGGCAATTGCGATTTTGGGGGTAAATCTAGCTAGTAATGTGGACTTTACTGTCCAAATAGAGAAAAACTCCTGTTCAAATAGGAAGACTCTATGGGGGACTTGAATACGAAGGTACGAATGCAGCGACGGGGTGACTTCCATCACTGCCTTCAAGTAATCAAGTTCTTCGACGGCCTGAAGGGCGAAAGCCTGCGGTGCGAAGATCACCCTAACGACGAAGAACATAGTCTCCTCTTCACGAGCGTCCGTTCTAGAGGTTGGCGTGGGCCGACGCCGACTGTCAAGAGAACGCTGTGGCGTAGCAGATGTAAGCGTACATACAAATCGTTGTTAATGTGGGATAAACGATATGGATCAAATGACTCGGACCAGCACATCGGCGCAGATTCTGGCTCTCCCAGGTGAGAAAGCCAAATGTGCAAGCCTTCTTGTCCACTATGGGCGATGCGAGGTGTCGCCCTGGCGTTCAACTTAGAATTCCAGATTGGCTCAAGGTAAGCGCTGGGTCATCGGGCGGACTCCGGAGCTCGTGGGCCGTGCCCTCCAATCCACATCCTAAACTGCTAAAGTCTGAAGATCAGAAATGACAACATAGATGGTTTGGATGTTGTAATCAATCAGTCCCCCTTTGTCTGAGTCCCAAGTTCTTTATTGGTGAGCCCGTCGTGATGGCGACTTTCGCAAACTAAGTTCCTGTTACTGTTGGGAGGAGCAAATTCTCCGGGCAGGCTCTCTCTCCCATGGAGTCCGAATTCAATTCGGGGTTCCGTTGGTAAAGCCAGAGACATGCAAGTCTCCGATCTCCGGTAGGACCTCAGCTTGAGGTCTAGAAACTCCAAACTTGAGAGGGATCCTTTGCGTCGGTGACATTGTGTGAGTTAGTAAGATTGCGACCATCAGCTAAGGTGTTCTCGACGGTAATACCCGCATGTCTGTAAACAGAACAGGTCTAACATTACCCAATTTTGACAGTCAGGCATGTCGTGTAGCTGTGACAATGGAAAAGCAAGCAAGGAATTACCCGATGCAGTGATTCCACGTAATCACACTGCATGGCAGAGGGTGAAGGAATCCGGCCGATTTGGCGAACCGAGGACCGACCTGTTGCCACTGCGATTGGTGCATAAGTGAAATAGGCGGCGCCCTAGCTCCTGCAAGCTGCGAGGTCCCGTCCTGTTTATTGTCGATTTGTGATCGGGTTGGAGACGACCCGATCAAATTTGATGCGGATTCCCGAAGATGTGAGAAGGTCGCACTTTCCTGTCAACAAATTGGCTCTGTTGTAAGACAACGGAGATACTCAGCTGGTCTGAGGTTGTCCGAATTTAGTTTCTGGCCTGCATCCGGAGTTAGTTGGGGAGGCCGCGGGAGTTGAGTCTGCGGCCTGTTCTAGGCGGCGGCGAGTTGTGGCTGAGACGTTGAGGCCGGCAGGCGCAACTTCATGTTACCAGCGCAGCGTCCAACCACCATCTAAATCCCGTCCACATTAAACCACACGACACGCCAAAATAGGGTAAATTATCTCTACCTGTCTGAGCTCGCAGTTGTAGAGTACGGTGAGAATCAGCTGATTGCACGCCATCTTTTGGAAAAGAGGTTCAGTCGGAACTACTGCGAATCAGTGCGATTACTAGTTGTGGCAGAAACGCTTGTTCAGCTTTTGATGATCATCAACATGACCAGATGCAGTTTTACCACACCTTTGCTCATCTGCAGTGTCACAAGCGGCCCGAAACAGCGAAAACGCTACATGGATGCCCGGTCACTCTGAAGACCTGGAACCCAGCAACATGGATTCCTGCGACCAAGCTCCGCTGGGCATGGTCTTGGACCTAATCTAAGCATGTAGGTCTGAGAGCTTACTTGTGTCACACATATTGTCCGGAACTCCAAAAGCGGAAACAGGCCTGTCGATGAGTGGTGATGACCAGCACACCAACCAAAGGATCGTGAGGAGCCGTCCTAACTCAGACAACCGGAGGCAGATCGCAAAGGTCAATAGTGGATGGCCCGAAGAAAACCTTGACTTGACGGAGATGTGTATATAACAAGCCCTTCCTCCCCTTCATTGCCACCCAAATTTCTCTCATCAGCAACAGCTTCAACTCAGCCCTTCTACACTTCAACCCCTTCAAACAAACAACATCACCCGCTTTTTCCAAAGCACCGCCAACACAACCATCAAAATGCAGTTCACCAGCCTCTTCACCATCCTGGCCGTTGCCATGACCGCCTCCGCCCTCCCCTCCGAGGTCGCTCCCCGCCTCGGCGGCATCACCTCCTGCTCCAGCCAGTCGGCCAACGTCTGCTGCGATGGCCTCGCCGCCTGCCTGGTTACCGCTCTCGGCGAGAGCTGCGAGGGTTCCTCCTACTGCTGCGAGACCAACGCCGTGCAGGTAAGCCACTCCGCACTTCATCCTAGCCCCAACCCTCCCCCTTATATCCCCCGCTGGAACTAACACACCTCCCCCCTCTCTCCACAGGGCGGTCTCGTCAACGTCAACGCCCTCAACTGTGTTGAGCTTCTCTAAGCGGTTTCACCCGCTCCCCACCCCACACTCCCCGGCCCACACCAACCAGACCACCGAGGTTCACAACAACGCCCAGGGAAAAGAACAAAAAAAAAAAACACGGCGGGATGGCGCGCGCCTGGAACAGAGACGGATCAGCACACGAGATCCAATCCAGCCCCACACACCGCCGCGGCGCGCGCCGCCCCGTCCCCAAACGAACACGGGGGCTTGTCAGGAAGGAAAAGACCGGGGGGGCACCTCAAAAAACAAAAGGCCAAGGCAAGGGTGTACATAGCCCGGAGGGGCAACAACCTTGTTTTCTCTCTCTCTCTCCCTCTCCTTTGGGTCGTCTTTTCAACGCTGGGCGCAGCGCCTCCTCCCTAGGTACGGCGGGGCGTCGAAGGAGATAATGCTCGGGATTTTTCCTTTTTCCTTTTCTCGCAACTCTGGTTTTGTCTCTCAGGCCTGGGGGGCTCAACTAGCCACGCTCGTTCACGAAGATAGGTACAGGTAGTACATTCTGGGTAATTTAATAATTTGTGCCGGCCATCTGCTTGGTTCTCATTGCGGTTGCTATTGTGAAGTGTTCGTGTTTTGAGGACGGGTATAAACCCACCTAGTTAGCATCTTGCAAGCGGCACTCCAAATTTATTTTGGACACCACTAAGATCAAGCCTCTTGATGAACCAACACCGGGAACCAAGATTAAGCAGCTCATCATAATGTGCTGGCACAGAGTTCAAACGTAAGATGTTTGCTAATTCATGGTGAGCTTGTTGTAATACAAATTGCCAAGAGCTGGGAGTGCAAGAGAGCTCCAATGTGACTGCAGTCGTCTCCGATGTAACAAACAAAGGGCAAGCAAAAAAGCTTGAGGCAAGATTGAATGGAAAAAATGCAACGTGTATTGTGACAAATGCAGGAAGCTCTCGCCATATTGGCTTGCTAACTCGGATATCACTTGGCCCATCTCGTGGCTCGCAGCAGCACAAGCACCGGGTTGCACCAACCCCGGCACCATCCAGGGCACCATTCCAAAAATCTCCAAATGCGCCTTGCTCAGAAATCCGGCGTTCCAAAATTGGTGCTGTCGGTGCCACTGCTTCATGTTAGGCCTGTACGTCACTGATGACGTCGTTCTGGAGAACGGGGTCGGCGGGTTTGTCGACGGTGTCGGCGGTGTCGACCGCCTGGCCATTGCAGAAGAAACCATTCTCAGCCATCCAAGTTGCGGTCCACCACGGCCGGTGCTGAAAGGTTGCAATCTCCAGCTGCTTCGCAATCCCTTGTTTGTTCTTAACCCTCTGTTGGGTCTCTGGCGAGGTGGTGGCATAAAGAGAGCCGACAATCCGGTGGTATGCCTCTCGAGCCGGGCCCATCTCTCCCACACGCCGCAACTTATCAGCCGTGATAAACTCATCATTGGGCGGGATGCCTCGAGCGAGCTGAACCAGGGGCGTTGGCCTCCAGTCCCTGTCGGAGAGCCACGCTGGTCTCGCATCGTAGGTTTCGTACGCGGGGATGACGCTCACAGACTCCCAGTCGACGACGGCAGTGAGCTTGAACGTAACAGGGTCGAGGAGGAGATTGTGCTCTGAAAGATCGTCATGCCAAAGGATACCAACATCTTCGGGTCCGTTATCGTGCGGGACGAGGCGCGGTACCAAGGCCTTGAGCTGCTCAAAAAGCTCGTACACACGGTCCTTGTTTTTGTCTAATTCCCGGTCATTCTCGCAGTACCAGGCCGCCCCTTCAACGGGAGATAGCTCCCGAAGTCGTCTTTCGAGCAGTTCCAACCGCATATCAACCAATTCCCGGGTTGTTTCGAATGGCCCACGGGAGCCAGGGTAGTACACTCGCTTGTCGAAGAAGAAGTCTTGGGCGACGATGCGGCCAAGAACAAAACGGCCGCCAGGGCCGATGTCTTTATCCACAACCTCGTCGTCATTACCTTCCTTGACTGGGGACGAGACATTGCGAGGAAGAACTTGGTCGGAAACGTCAGCAAAGTAAAGACTGCCAAACTTGCTGAATCGCAGCGCAACCAGCTGTTTGACATGGACTGCAAGTTCGGCAAACACCTTAACTCTGGCAGCATCGGGCATGGCACCCCACAATGTACGCAGGGGCTCGCCGGGCATCATCTCCATCAAGACCCATTCGTATCCGAGCTCGTTGGCGTCGCTCGAGGAGAAGGCAATCACCCGGGGAATGGGCATCGTAGTGTGCTGCCGGACATATTCCATTGTCGCAATCTCGCTCTCGGTCTTGAAGAAGGGCTCGACAGGAATAGAGACTCGAAAGATGTAGGATTTCTCCCAACTGGCGTGGGTGAGGCTGTACAGACGATTGAAGGTCCCTTTGGCGAAGTATTGGATCTCGGCGTTTGCAAACTCGGGGAATTGGTGCGTCAGAACTTGGCGGATGTTGCTGACCCAAACATCGTGATCGTGGTCGTCGGGCCAGTACCGCTCAAGATATCCTTCATCTTCATGGCTCCTCCAGTATCGGTGGAGGTCATCGGCGGGCGGGTAAGACTCGTGAGTCTGGGAAACACGAATTGGGAAATCGAGGTCGATAGATGCTAAACCCATTGTATCAATAGGCGCCTGCCGATGATTAACTAGAACACCCTAATCTGTGCCGAGGAGAGTTTCCAAGCTTTCGTGGGAGAAGGAAGTGGGAAGGAGGGACAGGGTTGGTGAAGTTGTGGATTACGGCTGCCAACCTTTCAAATTCAGCGCGGCGCAATCTAGGAAGGTTGAGTGCTGCACGCCAGTAGCTCTTATACTCCAGAACGTGCCTTCCTCACCTTGTGCAAGGGCGACATCCGACGATAAGAATTGCCCGAGTTCTCCCGTCCGATTTCCGGCGCTGTTGGTCACTCTTCAGGGAGCAGTGAAGATGCTGAACTTGGGAGCTAAAAAGCAACCACCCGTCTTTATCATGGCACAGTCACAGGAAACCAGAGTAACAATGTCTGACATCGTCAGGTGTGATACAAGCAGGAGTTTGGTGTTTGAAGCTTGCAATCCCCATACCATAACCTGCAGCTTGGGCACGCCTTGGTTCTTGTGCCAATTCAGTATTGTCACCCTGTATCTCCATATCGACAAACCAACAGATCCCAAGGTATCCATGGTTGTACTTTGGTGCTGCTGGCACTGGCTAATTTGCTAGGTTTGGGTACCACCAATCACTCAGAGAGGTGCCCTTCACAACCTCTTGCTCCTGCATTGCTGGCTCAAGAAAGGTCACGCCTCTGGACAACCACGTTGTTTGAAACAGTTCCGGAACACTGAAGATTGTAGATAACCCATGCGGCAGAAAGCCACATGAAATGTGGAATCACAAGCGAGGTGGGTGTCAGAAAGTGTAGAAAAAAAAAGGTGGTGTTGATGGCTGCTAAGTGCTTTGTGAGAGTGACTAGACCCAGGGGATCATGCTCTCCAACGAGGAAATGTGGAATGCCATCAATGGACTGGCTGTGGATCCCAACCCACCCAAAGGCCCGCGCCAGTCTTGATATTTATTGGACTTGGCGATGCGCAACATTCAGTATAAATCATCAGGAGTACCCTAAAGAGACAGTGGACCACTTCCTATTCCGATGCACAAAATGGACAGCGTACCGAACAGAGATGCTCAAATGTACAGACACTCAGAGAAGCAATATTTCCTTCTATCTGGGAGGGAAATCGCCGTTGGACAAGAACGACTGGACTCCTAACATGGCAGCTGTTCGCGCAACCATACATTTTGCAATGGCGACGGGCCGACTCGACACGAACGGACCACAGGCCGACTAAACCACCTAACCCACCACACCCGATAGCACCGATACCCTCACCTCGTGACGCAAATAACAGGCATCGCTTCAGCCGCCGAAGATAGGACGCTGAACACTTGGAGAATCGCCTTCAAGCCAGCCTACTAACAACCCTACTCACCCACGAGAATCCGCAGAGAAATGGAAATCAGAACGGATTGTATGAACTAGAATGAACTTTACGGGCTTCAAGGAGACCCGGACATATCTTGGGAAATGTATAATCAGACTGTAATAGCTGCCCTCTCGGTTGACCCGCCGGGCGTTAATAAAACTACCTACCTACCATCAGGAGTACCTCCACTAGAGAGAATCGCAAATCGATGAGACGTCCGAGCAACAGTGAGCTCAAGGTGCTCCACAAGGGGCATCATTTGGCTGACTTGGGTTTGTTCAAGGTGAGATGAATTTAGTGACAGTTCTCTATTAAATTACAGTCTATCCCATCACTAGGTCTATGCTATTTTCCCCAAGCCCCATGTCATGCATTGTAATATCCAACGTCTTTCGAGTTTAATCAAGACCTCCCGAGAAGCCCATTCGATGTGGTAGCCTTGGTAGCGATCGCTATGAAACCACCGACTAGGCAGATGACGCCGCTAAAGATGGTCACCTCCAAATATCCACCATACTTTTCCAGCAACACCCCGTTTACCGGGGGGCCGACCAAGGTCGCAGTCGCTGCAATCGCCATCCCCATCCCCATGTAAGTGCCGAGGTTGCGGGGATCATCTGTGCAGATGGAGAGAGCCGCCATCGAGCCGGAAATGATGGTGCCGGACGAGAAGCCGAATGCGATGGCATAGACCACCAAGCCTGCGACGCTCGTGGCGGTGTTCATGCACAAGACGATAACAGCCGTAAGGATGCCGCCGATACCGAAGATTGTGAGCTTTCCAAATTTGTCGGCGAGGATACCGGGGATGATCCGCCCAAACGTGGACGCACCGTTGACAATGGCTAGCAGGTAGGAGGAAAACGTGGGCGAGATGCCTCTCGAGATGGCGTAAGATGGGAGGAAGAACAGTGGCGTAAACATGCCGATGAAACAACACCACCCGGCGGCGATAACGAGCAAGAACCGGAGTTGCTTGAAAGCCTCGGGCAAGAAAAAGTTCGTCTTCCGCGGCGGGAACCTTGCGGTGATGGCGAAACATGAGAATCCCAACAACGGCGTGATCACAAAGGCCATGATCCTAACCGACCACCCGAAGCTAAGCGTCGAGTCGTTCAGCATTTTGGACAGGGCAATCGGAAAGACAATACCGCCGATCGAGCTGCCTGAAACCACCAAACCGATCGCGGCGGCCCTCTTCTTGTCAAAGTACTGCGACACCGCCGCGAAGGCCGGCACCTGCATGACGCTCATAGCCAGGCCCGTCAGCACGCCCTGCGCGAGCATGAACTGCCAATATTCCTTGCAGATGCTAGTCATCATGAGGGCAAAGACGTAGAGCACGGCACCGGGGCGGATGACCCAGGCACCGTAGCGGTCGAAGAGCGGTCCCGCGACGAGGCCCCCGGCGAACTGAATGAAGGACATGAGTGAGCCGATCCAGGCGACGTTGTCGGGCGGTTGGTCGCGCAGTTGGTGCGCCATGTAGTAGGCCTGGAACACGCCGAACGAGTTCATGAAGCCTAGGCATGAGAAGAAGATGCATGCCGCGCCGGCAAGGACGAGCCAAGCGCGGGCACCGCCGTCCGGGGCGGGAGGGAAGGCACCCGGCCCGGGCTCGGGGAGGGCCGCCTTGGCGGATTCTGTGTCGGTTGTGGTGTCTTGCGGGTTCGGGTTCTTTTTCTCGTCATCCTGAGGTTGGAGGGTAGGAGACCCATGTGGGCTTTCTGTCGCGCCCATGGTGTTTTAATGTGATAAAAATATGAGATGATCGGCAAACACTGAAGTATCGGAGGTTTGGGAATCTAGGATGGTCTGGGGAACCTGGGAGCTGCAATCCCTGGGATGAATGAAGTAGGTATCAATGAAATTCCAAGAATAACGCCCCCGATTCACACCGTCTCAGGTCGAAGAAGGCTTGACCAAAGTCACCTAGCGTCAGTGCGGGCAGTGATGATCGATAAGATCTGATTAGCTGACTTATAAACGAGGCGCAACAATGTTTGACTTGTGAGGAACACACGACTAATATACTGTGTTCTGCGCTTGCATTCCGGAGCTAACACGGTGATCCGACTCCCAAGTCCGAGACTGCAAGGGCAGGGTCGCTTCCGATTGCGTATTGTCCCAACCGCTGTGTTGTTGATGCGAGTTGCCTCATCTCACTCTTCCGGGGGACGGACTCGGTTTTCGGACTCGGTGTTTTGTGGGGTGGATGGTAGGGCTGGCCAACCAGGAGGAAGGATATGGGGCATCTTGTCTCCATTTCAATCACGAACACGCTGACCTGATCCTTCAGATCCACAAAATGCCGATTGTTGCTTTCGCAAAACACACAAAAGCCGTCCACCCCCCTCTGTCTCCGAAGCATTTCCCGAAATTTGAAAACGTCTCGACAAGGTTGGGCACAGCGTGAGTAATCTGAAAAGTCAGGAGCGGTCGGGGATTTCGCGTGATGGAGCCACAGAGACGCCGAAGAAGGCCTGCAGTGTAAGTTCCCCCCCGGACATAACTGAGGCACCTAAGAACGGGCATTTCAGATTGGGTGGACCCTCGGCGAACCCTTTTTGTGTCTCCGGTCACTTCTAATACCTCTTCACCATACACACTGACTGCTGTGGTTGTGTGGGCCTTCGTTATTCGGTACGATTGTTCAACCGGGCTAACAAATCAACAGCTCCTGCATCCTCTGCCGAAGGCGCAAAATCCGATGCGACCGGCAAACGCCGTGTAGCAACTGCACCAAGTCCAAGAATGCTACCTGCATCTATAGAGATGATCCGCGGGCTCCACGGAGGCAAAATCCCTTAGAGACGGCACAGCCAAACAGACCCGAAGTTGTGCCAAGTCGGACCCCCTTAACACCGAGCACTGGAGGCTTCTCCGGAGAGCAGGACCATGTTGAACCGCTGAATTCCGAGCCATCTCGGCCGACAAGGACTGACGCCGTCACGTCACCTAGGAGATACACTATCTGTAAACGGGCTTATGGAATCCGCCAGGCCGCAAAAGAGAGGGCAGCAGCGGAGCAGGCCGCGTCGGCAGCCACAAGCAGCCCCTCGGCCAACACGCCGGTCTCGACCTATCACAAGAATTCCTTGGTTGAGACCAAGACGATAAACTTTGCTGGCAACTTTTACTTCCACAGCGAACACCGTCTCGCCGGCCATCCCAAGGCTGTCACGAGGAGTGTCACGCACAAGACACGGTACTTTGGGCAGAGCCATTGGGTCAATGCTGTGGGCCAGGTAGGAAAACTCTCCGCCCCTTGGTGATCGGCCAAATGCTGACTCCTCCCAGCTCAATGATATGTTTGATGTCATCGAGTGCCATCTACGTGACGACAGCGCGTCAAAGGCACTAGAAATCGAGAAACGATGCAAGGCTTTAGGCAGACTCATCAAATCCCGCCGGGCACCCCCTTGGCCTTGTCCACCCTCGCCCAACTTGCCCTCCAGAGCCATCTCCGATGCTCTGGTCGAGTGCTATCTCAACTCTAGCGAAGCGGTTCTCCGAGTCCTACATATCCCCAGTTTCCGACGCGACTATGAAGCCGTCTGGGACCCCAACAACAGCAACCCCGACCCTGCTTTCCTTGTTCAGCTCAAATTAGTCCTGGCCATCGGCGCCACGACCTTCGACTCCACCTTCTCTTTACGCCCATGCGCCATGAAATGGACATACGAAGGACAGACATGGCTGTCGGCGCCCGAGTTCAAGTCCCGATTGGGCCTCCCGGCTTTGCAGAGCAGCATCCTACTTCTGCTCGCCCGCGAGGCAACAGGCGTGGGTGAAGACATGGTCTGGGCTACGATCGGAACCACACTCCGTATAGCGATGTATATGGGCCTGCATCGTGACCCTGAGGGTTTGGGCCCAAAGTCAACCACGCCGCTGGTCGCCGAGATGCGCCGCCGTTTGTGGAACACGATCCTTGAGCTCACGCTACAATCAAGCCTGAACTCTGGCGGGCCACCGCTCATTAACATAGAGGATTTCGACACGGACCCGCCGGGGAATTTTGACGACGACCAGCTCATTAACCACGGAAGTGAAGTACCCGTCCCCAAGCCATACGGCCAGTTTACCCAGTCCACCATGGCCATCACTCTCCGCAACTTGTTCCCTCAACGGCTCGCCATCGTCAAAAGCCTCAACGACCTCTCCTCCACGGGTGCCTACCCGGATGCGCTCAAGCTCGATGCCGATCTTCGCGAAGGATACAAAACCCTCACGCGGACTCTCCAGGCGTGCAAAACATCCACAAGAGGCCCGTCCGACCTCGAGCTCCGCGTCGTCGACCTCCTTCTGCGCCGTTACTTCCTTGCCCTCCATATTCCCTTCTTCGCCTGCGGCCTCCAGGAAACCACATTTGCCTTCTCCCGCCGCGTGGTCGTCGAGTCCGCGCTGCGCCTCTGGCGCGCCGTCTTCCCAGTCCCCCTGTCGCTAGACGACGACGCCAAGGCCGAGTGGGATCCCCTCCAGCGCATCGCCGTTAGTGGGTCGGGCTTCTTCCGCATCGTGGCCATACAGGGTTTCGTGGCCATCGCCATCGAGCTGAAGACGCTCCTGAAGGAGGAGGAGAGCTTTGGCCTCGGGCCCGTCGAGCTCAGGCCGGACCTGCTGGCGGCGCTGCAGGACTACAAGGTGTGGTCCTGGTGGAGCATGGAAACGGGCGAGACCAATACCAAGGGGTATCTGGTTGCATGCATGATCTACGCACAGGTGGATGCCATGAGGAGGGGCCTGAGCCACGAAGACACCGTGGCCTACGTGGTCAAATCCGCTGAGGATGCCGAGGAGAAGTGCCTTGCGTTGTTTGAGCAGCTCGAGGCTAGCACTCGTGAGACTCAAGAGGCGGTAAACTCTGCGATTGATGAGGCCGTGGGTGGGGCTCTGGATTTATCGCCAGATTTTGGGGTAGAGGGTTGGGACTACATGGTGAGCGATGTTGGGACTGGGGGGGGTGGGTGAAGACGCGTTGCTGATCTTATTACAGGTACCCGAAGCTCTGTATGATCCGGCCAGCCAGGATCCCATAAACTGGGTGTTCCAGTACGGTCTTGCTTGATCGATCGTGTTAGACTTCGATCGAAACGTCTACTAGTAGTGCTGCTATGACCCAGCTCGGCCCCCACTCAACCAACTATCATCGCCTTTGCCGAGCAGACGTCGCCATGTACAACGTCTCGGCCGATGGCCAGCCACGAACGCCACACCCTTCTTGTCGCCCCACTCGGGCAATTTCGAGTGCCTATGTTGAGAATGCCACCAGTCGGTCCGGAAATTTGGCATGACAATATCGCCACACCTCCTTTCAGCGGAACTGCTACCCTATCAATGCCTAGCGTTATGTCTTGGTACCAGGCGGTGTAGTACGACGGGACATGATTGTTCTATCTGGCCCGCTTCGGTTATCATGCGCCGTAGTTTCCCGCCGGCTTTACCCGATACCGTCGCACATCAGCGAGGCTGAGCATCCAGCTCACGCACCTTTCTGGATCAAAAAGCAAGGCCCTTATCAGAGAGTCTGCATTATTCAGACATGATCGCTCAAGTGATATTAATACACCCAACCTTTTTGGCTAAAATAAGCTGCTTCTTGGCCAGGGATCGTCTTGTGGATGACGCAAGTGGTTTGAAAGAATTGGAACCCAGTGACGTTCTTCTTGACGACTCTCAACCCAAGCCTCAAAAGTTCACAACACTGATTAAACCACCGTCGGATGTTGTCTATCCGCATGTATGTTTGCGTGTACACGTACGTACACAAAAAAGGCCAACGTTGCTGGTTGGGCAGCATTTCTAGCGCCACTACTGCCCAACAGAGCCGACCCCTCCCTCGTTGTCACCACACAAAACGCGGGCGCTTCTTTGTTAAATTGGAATCGTTTCCGGTCCCCAAAGCCTTTACCCCCAATTTCAAGATCCAGATCACATTCAAGATACAGATTTTATATACGAGCCGCATCTTCAATTTATTCCCAACTTGACTCTCTACACCCCGTCACCATCAACTGAGCACATCGATGACCATGCTCTCGTTCAGCACCGGCACCCATCCGGGAATCCAACCCCACTCCCACCGCGACCATGACCTGACCCTCCACCACGACCCCTTCCAAACGCTCTACGACTCCCTCGCCAACCTCACCCTAAACATCACCACATCCCCCGCAGCAGCACCCGACGACAACAACCACTACACACACCAAACCACAACCACAGCAGCCCACCAACCCCCCACTTCGGCATTGGCATTGGCCTCTCACCACAGCCCCCAACAATCCCCCATCATCCCCCGCCACCACCCTCCCCCTCCTCCCCATCACCCCGCTCTTCCCCCCCGGCCCCAACGTCATCTTCGCCCACTCCTCCTTCTTCTCCCGCTTCACCCCGGCCGGCACCTACCCGGAGCTGCCCACCCCCGCGCGCGTGCGCGAGCAAGCCCTCCGCCTGGGCCTCGTCTCCGCCGAAGGACAGGACGATTCGCAGGCGGGCGCAAAGCTGGTGCCCTTTCCCGAGCTGGGGTTGTTGGTCAAGTACGGCCCGGAGCGGGTCGCGGGGGGTGGATACCCGGCGTATGTGGGGGGCCGGGTTGGGGTGGCGGCAGCGGAGGGGAAGGCGATGAGTTTGGCGCGGCGGACGTTGTTGGATTTGGGCGTGCCGGCGGGGAGGGTGCCCGTGCCGGAGGTGTTTGGGTGGCGGCGGGATGTGGAGACCGGGGAACGGTTTGTGTATATGGATTTGCCGGAGGGGGAGGTGTTGGAGGATAGGTGGGCGGGCTTGAGTGAGGTCGAGAGGGAGGGGGTGTGTACCCAGTTGAGGGAGGTGGTCGGGGAGTGGAGGCGGTTGAGGTTGGGGGGGGTGGGGTTTGTTGGTGAGTTTGCTGCTTCTTCCTCGTCTTGTGGCTTGTTTTATGTGTGGTTTGCGGTGTGGATGCTGACTTGATGGCGTAGGGAGCGTTGATAATGGGCCGTTGCAGGATGAGGTCTTTCATCGCTGCGCGTTGGCTGGTGCTCCGCCTGCTGGTCCGTTCCCGACGGCCACGGCATTCCACGACTATTTTGTCGCGATGGCGGTCACCGTGTCCCGGAACCGACATGCAGGCGCCGGGGATGGGCAGCTCCGCTACACGCCGCACCATCTGTTCCCAGACAATGTCCCTGTCGTGTTCACGCACGGGAGCCTGCACCCACGAAACATCATCATCTCGGCCGGGCCAAAACCGCGGGTGGTGTCGATCCTCGGCTGGGAACAGGCTGGGTGGTACCCCGCGTACTGGGAGCTGTGCAAGGCTCGTGCGGAGTGCTCACGGCGGGGGAGGCTCGGGGGTTGGGAGAGCAAGTATCTGTCGTGGATTCTGGACACTGATGCGCTGAACAGCGAGATGGGTGGCTGGAACGTCACTGCGCTGTGCCAGTACTGGGATTATTTCGTTGGCTTGATGTAATTATCGGCTGGAATGTACATATCTGGGAGCCGAAATGCTCACCTACCTTTCAGTCTGGTGACTGGATTCTGGCGCGAGTGTCAAAATACAATAAATTCAACATACCTAGTGACGGTGCCGGCCGCCGAGATGGGTGTTCGAAGTCCCGTTGCCGCGTTGACGACAACCAAAGGTCCCTTCTAGCATGTAAATAAAGAGGTCCTCCAATGCGCTAAGAGGGTCTAACCACCCCCCTGGGTGGTCCCAAAGCAATATTGCGGCTAGCCGACCCAAAATACGTACGGACGGGGTTAGACAACGCAACATCTCACAACCTACCTCTACGGAGGAGAGCATTTCGGACAACTCTTAGTACTGTGTATTGTTCGAGCTTGTAACCATTGCTATGGGCGTATGGTCTAGTGGTATGATTTCTGTTTTGCAAGGAAATTTCTTGAATACAGACGGTCCCGCGTTCGATCCGCGGTACGTCCATTATCTTTTGCACCACTATTCTTTTTTCTTTTTTCTTTTAGATCTTGCTTGCAAAGCAAACGTAGCTGTGTTTAACATCATTTGAATGAGAACAAATAAATACTAAAAATGCTAGTTATGACAGTTTGGGGCACCGCCGCACAACCGCATGCGCCCTCACATTGAGCCACCGGAAGCTAGAGGATATGATAACAGAGTACGAAGTAAAAATCATGGCATCGGCCCTCAAACTTATCATTTCTTGGCAGAATTGTCACGGAAATAGGTGGTTTCAGACTTCTCAGCCTCAGTATTAGATACTTATTAGTAAAGATTCGTTAACACAAGGAAGGCTAGCCGGCAGTTGAGATTTGGTGGAGAATTCTATCTGTCGCCTCCACTTGCCACGTTCGGTACTCTTTTTTATCAAGAATGGAACAGGGCTCGAGATCCAGGTCGGCGTTACGCTCAGCTCCTTCGGGCCATTCCTCCTGAGCCATGTTTCGAATAAATCACGACGAGGTGGCATCCCCTGGTTCTGGGAATGTTCAGTGATCGCGCCAGTGGGGCCACAATGCTACCAAGTTAGAAGCGTTCCAGTAAGAGAAAAGAAGCTTACCGGGCTGGCTGTTCAGGCCAGGGCCTCCCAGGGGGGAGACAACATGGCATCGTATTTGCAGATCTGACGATCGAAACGGGAATCATATTGACAGTTGGCAGACCGTTGTCGTCGTTTTCACACCAAACGACCAACTCGGGCACTTCAAGAGCCTGTCAACCATGATGTTCCATGTTCTATGGCAGTCAGAGCGTGACAAATTACCATATGCCGTCGCTATCCAGATGATTGCAGCATCAGTATCTCTCCCCATGGTTCATTTCTTTTGCATACAATGTGCCCTGCTGACTGTTGGCATCATGTCCATGGCCATGCCACGATTGTCTCAAATGACCCCATCGTGCCCATGTGCGCGCTTCAAAAGGGTGCCAAGATCTCCTGAAACAAACCTTCGCTTGCGGTTCGCAAGAAGCGCCGCAAAGCGACTGCGGGAACGGATCCCGTCGCCAAGCCTACCCACTCCGTCGGGAGGCACGCATGGCAACCGAGATTGGATTTGTTTTACCTTGAATCTCTGGGCTTCCAAATCGCCGTGCGCTAAACGCCAAGCACAACTTGACGACCGCCATGAGAAGGCCGGCGCTCGCCTCGGCGGCTGTTGGTGACTTGGGCCCCTGGACAACAGTTCAGGGGCCGGGAGTCAACTCCATCGGGAGACAAGGAGGATGACGGATCTGACGGGCCGTAAAGGGGAGGGGATGTCGTTGTGGTCTTCCAAGTTGAACGATAAATATGTCGGTTGGATCCCGTTGTTGAAGGCTTCGGATTCTTCCCAACCAGCCACAGTCTCTCTTTCGTGTCTGTATCGACTCTTCCCTTCCTTTCGCTTTTTGGAAAAGCATCCTGTTCTCTTCGTTTACCGCAACGACTTGACGTCCGTTCGCTATCTTTTGCAACCAAACTTGACTGAGCACCACTGCCGTTTAGACTTTCACCAACCAAAACACCACTAACACCAACACCACCACCGACCTTTTTTCACCATGAAGACCACCGGTACTGTTGCGGCTATCCTCGGCCTCGTCTCGAGCGCCACCGCCCATTACACCTTCGACAAGCTCCTGCTCAACGACCAGCAGGTCGGCGGAGACAACACCTACATCCGGAGGCACACCAACGGGTACATGCCCATCAAGTTCAAGAACCCCCCCGAGGGCTCCATCACCCCTCTCGACGCCGACTTCGCGTGCAACAAGGGCGCGACCGGCGCCCCCGAGGTGATCTCCGTCAAGGCCGGCGACAAGATCGGCCTTCGCCAGGCCTTCGGCGCCAACGGCATCCAGCACCCCGGCCCGTCGCAGGTGTACATCGCCCCCGTCAGCAACGCCAAGAGCGACGCCGGCAGCGACTGGTACAAGATCCACCAATCCCTCGTCTGCCGCGAGGGCTCCCCCGAAACCTTCAAGACCACCGCCTGGTGCAGCTGGGACGAGAATAACGTGTGGGGCGTGATCCCCGCCACCATCCCCAACGGGCAGTACCTCCTCCGCGCGGAGCACATCGGCCTGCACGGCGCGCACGACGGGCAAGCCGAGTTCTACACGTCGTGCGCGCAGATCGAGGTCACGGGCAACAGCGCGACCTCCATCCCGGGCCAGTCCACCAAGTTCCCCGGCGGCTACCAGGCCGCCGACCCGGCCGTCAACTTCAGCGTCTGGGGCCGCTCCACCTCGTACGACGTCGCCCCCGGTCCGGATGTCATCCCCGGCGGCACCATCCGCGGCTCGGCCAGCGGCGCCGGCGGCGATAAGTTGCAAACCGTCCCCGGCGGCGAGAGCAGCGAGGCGGTCGACAACAGCGACCCCACGCCGTCGCCCTCGCCCTCGCCTTCGGTTCCTGCGCCTTCGCCGTCCACCCCGCTCCCGTCCCCGACTGGTGCGCCTGTCCCGGCTCCCACGCTCCTGCCTGGCACCGGTGAGGGCAATGGGAGTGGCAAGGGTAAGGGTAAGGGCAAGTGCCAGCGCGCGTTCCCGCGCCGGGCTGCGGCGCTTTTGGTGGCGAAGAAGGATGCTCAGCAATAGAGTGTTTGTAGTTGATTTATGGGCATGGTTGTTGCCAAGGAACCTTGCATGCACATCGCCGACCCCAATCAGGGGGGAGTCGGGGGGGAAGACCGCATTATCCAACTTTTTGTGACTAGCGGTTGAACGAGAGAGAGATTTTGAGGCGGGTTCCTGCAAGCTGGTTTGCAGTTTTTGTTCATTACTTCTGTATATTGCTGTTCGCGGCTTGTATGTACAATTCATTTTGAAGCAGTCTTCAAGGCTTTACTTGACCGCGCGACACGCATTGCTTGGACCCTTTCCACACCCCAAACTTGGGATGAATTATCATTCTCAGGCAGGGCACTCATGCCAACTCCAAGTCCTCATTCCGTCGGTACTTGCTTCTACCCCGACGTCTTTTCTCACTCTGATCATCAGCCCATCCACAACCGATTTCTCTCTGCTTTCTTTCTTTTGTCACTCACCGCTTGCCCCCGGAGGCATTTGCCGTCATCCTACCTAGGCACACACGCAGTGTTGCCTAGCTAAAGCCATGTTCTTCGACGGCACCCGGGCCCTCTACCATTCCATCTTGGCCGTGACGGTTTGTGTCCACACCACTGCAATACGCTTCCTGCCTCCCAGGGCGAGGTCTCGAGGATGAAGCAACGAAGCTATAGACACCATCGGTCTCACGACGTCTCGAAATTCAAATACCTACACTGCGAACTCAACCCAGAGAACTCAATGGAATGACGCGATTACAATATGGATTCCTCAAACTCGTCTCTTGCAGACAGGCTCCAGATAATCCGTGCCGCTGTAAGAGGGGCCCCTTGCTCTGCTTGAGCTTCGAGGTCGACGAGAACGATGACACGCCCTGTGGAGCACGGGTTCGTGGGGTGCGAGAAGTCGATACGATGATATTCATCACGGCCCAACGGGGTATGGAGAGGACCAATTGCCGCATTGGAGTAGAAACTAAACGCGCCCATGGTCATCGAGGTGCTTGTATCCATGGATCCGATCCGCTTTATAACACATGGTAGGGCCGACCGGACGACAGAGCGTGAAACCACAGCAAGGCGCCGTTGTCCCGAAAAATCGTTCTGACCGATTTGCAAAACCCTCGAGGTTTGAAAGCGTGTTGAAATATGCGGGTGGTACGACCGCGCTTCGCTGTCAACCTGGCTTCCATCGAATCGCGTCCAAGGTGGGCATTCGCCACGTTCGGAAACCACCAGGCCGAGAAGCCAGTCACCCAGTGCAAATGATGTCCTGGGAGAGCTCGAGACAGGGAATTGGAGGCCTGCTTCAGGTGGATGGGAGGAGGATTACGCGTCCGGGCCATCTTTTGTCCAGATTGGTGTAAGCTCACTTGGCAGCAGATCAATCCAGCCATTCAAAATTCGTACCGAAACCTTGAAGCCAGGGCTGACTTCATCCAAGATCCAGCTCCCAACGACACCCTTTATACCCGCGTCTCTCCAACGAACGCCCAACCGCCGTGGAAAGCAAACCCTCACCTTTTCCCAAAGCCCATTCCCAATCAACACCAAAAAAGAAAAGAAAAAAACATCTCTAAAAATGCCCTCCTCCAAACCACCCTTCTCCAGCGACACCCTCCCCGACCAACCACCCCCCTCCTACGAAACCGCCATAGCACCACCAACAACAACCACAAACCGCGAAACCACACAAACCTTCTCCCCACGCCAAAGCAGCAGCAGCACCTCCACCACCTCCTCCTCCTCCCAACACGAGCGCGCCCCCCTCCAAAGCAGCGCCTACGCCGCCACCACCGCAGACGGCTACCGCGCGGCGGCGCCCATGACCGCCGCCGCCGACCAGGCGAAGAAGAAGGGGTACGGGTGGGAGATGGACGCCGAGCTGCTGGAGTCGCTAGAGAAGCATCCCGGGTGCTGTTTCAGTACGCGGGGGGGGTGTTGCTTCAGTGATACGGGCGGGTGCTGTTTTAGTGAGACGGGCGGGTGCTGTTTCTCGAGTCAGGGCGGGTGTTTCTTTTCGAGTAATGGGGGGTGTTTCTTTTTCGAGTCAGGGGGGGTGTTGCTTTGGGGCGGAGGGAGGTTGTTGTTCTGCGGAAGGGGGTGGGCGGGAGAGTCGTTGAGGGGTGGGTGATTGATGAGGTGGGTGATAGGGGGGTCTGGGGGAGGGAGGGGAGGTAGTG
>NT_165980.1:3658672-3662131 GCF_000143365.1 Chaetomium globosum CBS 148.51
TATCCACATGTTCCTTGCCTTGGTCTTTCTTGTCATTCGCCGATCCCCAGGGTTTCTTTGTTTTTTTGTGTGTTGTTGGGGGTGGGTCTTTCCTTCTCTTCCCCCCCTGCCAGTCCCCCCCTTTCCTCCTGCCCGCTCCGGCTGGTGCTTCAGTGGCCTATGGGAGGGAGGGGAGGTAGTAGATTGTGGTTTGGGAGGGTCGGGGCGAGGGAGGGGGAGGGTGAAATGTGTTATGGGGTGGGTGGTAGCGGGGACGATGCTATATACGAAAGTACCGAAGGGCGGGATTATATGCAATTCAGGTAGCTATCGTGTTCTTTGGCTAGGTAAGGTAATGACAGGATAGGTACGTATTAGCAAGTTATCTCAAGTTGCTAGGGCAACCCGCCAGTCCCAGTATCATGGCCGTCACGTCCAGTCACTTGCGTCGTTCCCGAGGTACCCCAGGTACTAATTCAATTTAGTCGAATATTCATACCAGACCCTATCCTGGGTACTCGCCTCCAGAAGGCAGAATTAATACAATCTAGCACCAGGCCCCAACCTCCCCGTCCCCACGTTCAAACTCTCCACCCCGGCGTCTCCTCCCCCACACTCAACATTTTGATTGTTCTCACCTTTCTTCTTGTTCCACGCCAGTACTCCCGCCACGGCGCTGGACTCGCACTCCATCGAAGGCAACAATGGTGTGAGCGGACAACTTTAAGTGCCAATATTTCAATGAGGGACATGGGGGATTATGGATAATGCAAAAATGCAAAAATGCTGGATAACATGCCTGGTCACCATTCTAGCCTCTATAATATATAAAAAATTTAGAATACGGCAGTGGGCCGAACAGGTAAACCTTGCCAACCCAGGGGGAGGCACCAGCCCCGTTAAACCAGAAGGGTCTGCCAGGTTCCTGGGGGTCTGGTTGGACTGGAAACTCAACTGGAAGGCTCACCTGGTGGCGGTGGAGAAGAAGGCTGAAAACCCAGAGCTATTCCCCGTCGAGGATCGTGGCAAAGACGTGGGGAATGGGGCAAGCCAAAGCGCGAGAAGTGTACACAAAGTGCATCCGGTCGGCGCTGGCCTATGGCGCATCATCGTTTCACATCCTCACGGATGTGGGAGGCGAGCCGGCAAAGAAAGGCATCACTAAGGCCCTCGGGAAGGCCCAGAACAAGAGCTTGCGGATTGTGGCGGGAGCCTTTAAGTCTACCCCCATCCGTAACCTCGAGACAGAGACATGGGTACCACCATTAAACTTGTACCTAAACAAACGGCTTGCAGATTTCGAAAACCGACTCCAACAACCCGATCTGGACGACGGTCAAGGCGGCAAGAAGACGGCGGCGAGCGTTGTCCTCACCGCCTGCCGCAGGATACAGCAGAGACTTAGCTCGAGGAGGGGCAACAGGGGCCGACCGCGAACCTTGGGACCTCAAGGGCCTACGGCGGTGGAGAGAGCCGCGGGCACGGTCATGCGCTGGACGGGGGGGATCGTTGATACAAACACGGTAGTAGAAAAGGCTTGGAAAGCGAGGTGGTTAAAGGAACGGGACCGCAGGGCGATCACCAGGCCGGCGGACGACTTTGACCATCAGCAGGAGACGCTATTCCGGAACAAAACCCTAAGGAGGCACGACGGTCTCAGCAAGGCGAAGAGCTCACTGCTGATTCAAATCCGGACGGGAGCAATAGGCTTACGGGACTTCTTGTTTCCACGGGGAGTCCCGGAGGTTCTGACTCCTGCCTGCGAGTGTGGCGAGGGACGAGAGACTGCCGAACATCTGGTAGTGTGGTGTTTGGCCCCACCGTTGACTCGAAGATGGGAGAGAATTGGAGTTCGAACACGACGGGACTTTTACTCTGTTCTACACGGCATCAATCCCACGACTGCACGGCTCGTGAGGAGAGTTCTCGACTGGCTGATGGACTCGGGGAAGCTGCCGATGTACAACTTAGCCAGGAGGCTCGAGCTGGAAGCGGCGGCCTGAAGCGCCCCCGTTCGGAGGCCAGGAGGCCTCCTCTCTTTGTATACGCAGACTCACCAGAACGCATCATTTCTTGATTGTGGGTATGGGTTTTTCACCCGGCCCGGGAGGGCACGGTTTTCCTGTACACTAAATAGCAGAGGGTCCGGCACGCCCTAGGGCATAGCGGAGTATGAATAATAATTATGCCGTCAAGGGTACCCTATAAGTACAGTGCAAAGATGTAGATCTTCCTCAGCCTCTGATTGAAGGTGAAGCGGATAAGCGGCATGTATACTGAGGGAGCACACATGAACACAAAAAGCCTAGCATAGCCCCATGCACAACACTAGCACCTTCTAGTCAATAGAAAAGTCGAACCCGAAAGGGGAGCAACAAAATAAGAAAGGAGAAAGAAGTAGGGAAACTAGGAAGAAAAGGCAATAAATAAACGAAGAAAACCCAAAAAGGGAAAGGGGGAGAGAAAAGAAGAGAGAAAGAGAAAAGAGAAAGCAAGAAGAAAAGAGATAAAATGGAAAAGAAACACAAGAAATAGAGTAAAGGAATTGAATAAAAGAACGGAATAAAACAAAAACTATGGGCTCCTGGACGTCTTTTTCCCTTCCATCCGCGACCCAAAAGTTTGGTCGGCATTTCCACTTGGGGTTCAGCTTTTTTGCCCAGGAGGCCCAGTCCGGTGATGTGCCTGGCTACAAGGCTGCCAACAAGGCGCTTTCATGACACATCCTCACGACCCCCTACTTGGTGTGAGGAGAAGCCAACTTCTACATATTTTGCTTCTATTAACTAATTAAAAAATAAAATTAGTGCCTAACGCTGTCCCCATTGCAGCATCTCCCTTCCTTCCCTCCCTTTCAATCACACCACGCTTCAGAATCACCATGCCTTCTACAGAGTCAACCCCGCTCCCGGAATTACCCGGAGGATTGTCTCCATACATCCTTCACAAGACTTTGGTTTCATGCGGTAAATACCAAGGACTCGGCACCATCACCTACATCGATCCCCGGGACGACACCCAAACCCAGCGAGAACGAGACTACATCTTCCTCCGGAACCGCAACCCACACACCCCAGTCGGAACGCTAATCCCCAACATCTACAAGAACAACCAAAATCAATGGTGCACCATCCTAGTGCAACAGTTCCGGCCGCAATACGAGTCCGACACGATCGAATTCCCCGCCGGCTTCATCAACAACAAAACCAAGGACAACAACAACAACCGCACGGACGCCGACCCAGTGGAAACGGCCAAGCAGGCAGCGGTGCGGGAGCTCGAGGAAGAGACCACCAAGACGGGCACCGTGCTCAGCACGAGCCCGCCGCTGACCTCGGGGCCCGTGCCTGTCGCGGCGCGGCTCGCGGCCGTGTTGGTGCACGCGCGGGATAAGGAGGGGGAAGAGGCGGGCCGGCAGCGTCTCGATGAGGGCGAGTTTGCGGTCGAGGTGCAGGTGCCGCTGCTGGAGCTGGAGGAGAG
>NT_165980.1:3662414-3672911 GCF_000143365.1 Chaetomium globosum CBS 148.51
CCTCATTCAGCACAGTGACCCGATATAAGCTATCTGTTTTGCTCCCTTTCTGCGCAGTCGACCAGAGTGTTAACCAAGAAGTATGTAAATAGCCAAATATACAAAAAAAAGGAAACCACGAGGGTAGCAACCAGAACCACCAAGCTGAAAATCACAATCCCGCTCGACACATCCTGGATCGTCTTCAAAGGCTGCAACGAATCCGTAGCCAGCCCAACCTGCAACGTCGACAGCACCGTGTTACAAAACGCAAACGTGATAATAATCCACCCAAACCGCCTCCGAAAAAAGTCACTATAACTCGGCGGCAGAAACCCACTATACCCCCTCAACAGCTGCAAACCACTCGACAAAGTCCCCAACCGCACCCAACACAAATGATCCAGCCGATTCACCCTCAACTCGCCATAATGAAACCGTCTATGCACCCCCATCAACCCATTCACATCCAACCCACCCTCCGGACCCGAACCAGCAACCAACCCCTCGACAAACCCCCTCCACCTCTCCCAACTCACCCCGTCGGGCAACAACCGCGCCTCCCTCGCCACCACCCAATCCAACTCATCCCGCACCAACCACACATACGACACCAAAAACCCCCTCGCGCACGCATCCAACTCCCCCCCACCACCCAACCACCCCTCCCAAAACCCAAACGACAACAAATACGCCGGCAGCGGCTTGACAAACAACCTCCGCGACCGCGGACACCACACCAGGTGCAGGTCGGCGCGCGAGGTCGGCGCGATGGCCCGCCCCAGCTCGTGCACCTGCCGGTGCAGCGGGCGCGCGGGGAACTGGCGGCCGGCCCACCACAGGTGCGCGTAGACGGTGTCAAGGCGGGTCAGGGAGAGGTCGGTGTGGAGGAAGGTGCGGAGGTGGGGGGTGGTGGGCAGGAGTTGGGAGGTGGTGGGGTCGAGGAAGATTGTGGGGAGGGTGGTGGTGAGGGGTGGGGTGGTGGTGGTGAAGGGGAGGGGGGGTTGGGGTTGGGGGGGGTTAAGGTTGTTGGTGGTGGTGGTGGTGGTGGCTGCCAGTGGATGAGTTCGTTTTCGGGGGTGAAGGGTGGCGGTCGGGTGGGGATGTCGGGGGCTGGTTTGTGAAGCGGAATCGAGGTTTGTTGGGGACTTCATTGCTGCTGGGGATGGTTTCTTTGTGCGGGCCTCGGTTGTCGATTCAAAGAGGGCCTGGCTGTAACCTGAAGATGGCGAGGAATTGTCTGGTTGCGAGGCAGTCTGATGATGGTGCCTGTTCAGTCGGGTTTGCGCTGCTGTCGCTGCTTCTCTGTTTTAACCCCCCTGCCATTAAAAAAAACTCAAACCACCAGATAGCCCGGTTTCAAAATGTGGCAATGCCGGGGTGAAGGATGAAGGCCGTAAATGCCCGTTGCAGAGCCTCGCTGCCTGAAGGCAGTGCATGCATGCTGCACTTCAAGGTTTGCAGCCTCTCAGCTGCAGCCTTCAGGGACGGTATTGGACGGGAAGCGCCACAACTCATGCAAAGCCGACGTGGCAGCATGCAAGGCGGACTGCTTAGTAGTAGATGGCTAGATGTGTATTCTTACGTATCGCATAACCTGTTGCCATCCTAAATTTTTTAAGAAAGAAAAGGATGGCGTAGTAAAAGTTAAGGGAGGAAGAGAGTACATACAACTTTAATCGGTGCACGCATAGTAGAAGATCTGTGTAGAATCAAGACGCGAATATGACTCCGATTAGCATCGCACACACCGCGCTTGAGAAGCAACATGTAGAGGGCCGGCCACCGTGATGATGTGGGCTGCGTGTACCTCCGCCGAAAACTTCATGAAGGGCTGGAAAACATCTTCGTCAGGCGTGGTGTTGGCGAGTCGCTCGTCTGCCTCCTTCTGCTGTTCGGTTAACGAGCAAAGGATCTTGATATCCTCGCAGCCGGGTTCCTTGGCCAGAACAGCCGTTACAGCCCTCAGCCCCAGCACATACACTACCACCTTTTTCCACGTTTGGGTGTATTTGGCAAACGACCTCGGGTCCTCGGGTCGAGCGGGGCCATCTCGGTCCCAGGGCTTCCTCGGATGCGGGTGTCTAGTGCCGTCTTCGTTGCTGCCGTTGATCGAAGAAGTTCCAGCTGCGCCTTGGCTATGGCGCTCTGGAAGGCTAACGCGACTCGGCCAGCAATCCCGGATACGTTCGGTGTGGTTTGGGCTTTATCGTAGAGCCAGATGAGGCTCTCTGCCTCGAAGCCCTCTCGGTGTTTGTCGAATGGGAGCTTCTGGAGCAGTACATTGGGTTCTGAACTTCTGCTTGTTGTGGTTGCCGCCGCTCGCCTAGAAACCTCTTGACCCAGTTGATGGTGGCTGCGGGTCCCCCGGCCTGTACACGTACCGTACGTATCTGGTTGTGGAACCCATTTTGAACGCGGTAAGGGGTTGGCCGCTTAGGATTTCCACTGTGTCGTGTGTTTATAACACTGCATCTCAGCACAAAAACAAGCTCTCTCTTTTTTTTTTTTTTCGCCGCTAAGATGATGTTGGTGTTTCTTTCACGGGGAATTGCGCCGCCGCTATCGAAACCAACAGATTCGTATTTGTACTTGTGAAAACGAAGTGCCGAGTCAAACCCGGACCCGGGCCGGAAAAGTGGGCGAGAGGCCGACCCGAGTTTCCTAAAACGGCAACATTCGGCCGGAGCAACCGGGGCTATTCTCAACGACAAGCCAGCCTCTGTTTCATTGCTCGCGGTAACTCCCTGAAACCTTCAGACGAGATGACGATGCTACATCTTTTGTTGTTCATATATGTACATGTACTTGGTGTCGAGAGGCGCGACGTTGACACAGCACATTGAACCTATACAAGAAGCCTAGTCGCCGTCACCAGTACGAAACTAATGGCAATATCAACACGGACCGATCCAGCCCCATTTATCCCTCCACTCCACCTCCCTCCCCTCTCTGAGCAATGGATGAGCCGTGATGTCGCCCAAATTGGAACAAGCGCCTGTGGGCACATAACGGCCCCAGGTTGGGGTCCTATCCGGGTACGGGGACACACATATACCTGATACATTCATGGAATACATAGGTACCCGCAACCAAAGGGAGGATCTGAACTGGGCAGCTAGAATGCCGCGGCTTCAGTGACGGATGCGCTGCTGGGATACACCAGGGAGATCCGCGTGTGAGACTCGAGGTTAGGTGGGGCTGAAATGCCTCGGGGCTCTGGGGGTTGAATGAGTAGGAGAGGGAATTGGTATTCCAAGGGTGGTGGGAATGAGTGATATTGGTGTTATTGCTCGGAGTAAGACGTACTACTACCTTAGATAAGTACTTTTGGTGTGCAGTTCAACCCGTTGGTTTTTGCGAAGGCTCCCGGCTTTCATGGTGAAAATAGGGGCTCTGTTGGGGCCAACCTTGGTGCCGGCATCACTCAATGCTGTTATCGTTGTTTGATAACATGTCCTGTGCTGGCCGTGGAATGACCCTGGTTGTCGAGAACATGTTCTTTGGCCCTAATTGCTCTCAAACCTAAGGTACCTAGGTACCTACTGTGCATCCTTGGAGTTTGCCTGCACGTGGTTAGGGGGGCTCAATGTTGGCAATTAGACCACAACATAGAACAAGTGATCAGTTATGGAGATGTGTGAACACGTAAATTTTCTCTTTCGGAAATCTACTTAAGATACCAACTCCCAGTCTCCAAGACCGATTGGTCCGCCAACCACCTGTCACGAATATGGTCGCATGCAACCCGGCGGGGCACGCTGGTAGTGCCCCGAGCCAATCAGCAAAGAAGGGCCTCCTGCCATGGGAACCGGATCATGAGCTGTAGACGCAATCCAGGGGTGACCAATCAGGAATGGATCATTGGATCGAGGAACGATCTAATGATCCAGAACGGATCGCAGGATCATGGAAGTATTCTTCGATCCAGGTACGGAGGTACCCAGGACTTAGTTAGTATATAGTCACTCGTTCTGGAGAGCTCTGGGAGTTCTCCAGTTAGCAATCACAACTACAGTTCGCTACAAGCTCGGAAGCCTACTGTTGAGACAAGCCTTTGTTGTGCACCCTTTGGCTGCACCGAACCTAAGCACCCTTGAGAGATTACCTTCAACCGAAGCTGAACCCTAACAGGACAGGGTCCTGAAGTAGGTTCGTCACACCACCCCGACCGCACCACATCGCCCAAGAAAAGCCATGTTGGTCCCTGAAGATTACAAAAAGCTCGACGCCGCTTATGAGCGGCTCCGCATTGGGGACGAACGGTATCAGGAGGAGTGGCGCGAATACTGTTGCTTGAAGACATTAACGTTTTCGTACACCCCTAAGCAACAGGAATATAACCCAGCAGAGTTCGCCCGGTACAGACAAGAAGGGTTTGGAGACCAGATACCATCCGAGTCACAGTGGTGGGAAACTCATCATGATTGTTTGACCTCCTTGAACCATGGTCACCGGGTGTTGGCTCGGCGGAAGATAAAGAGAGAAGTGAAGCAACTGGGAGAGTCGATGCGGGATTTTGAGGTCATACGGGGCGATCTTCGAAACCGCATAAACGAGCTTTCACGCCCATATCTGCGAGGCTTGACCATTCTAGATTTGCCCAACGAGCTCCTCCTAGAAATATTCCAGTACTTGGAATGCGGCTTTCGCCCTAGACCCCCATGCCACGACTGGTACTTTCCGCGCTGGCGGAAGGATATTGAATATATCAGGAATACACGTTTGGTATGTCGTCGATTCCATGACCTATCCTCGGAGCAACTCATCCGCGTCGTGAGCATTAAGCTCGACGATGGATCGCTTGCGCGTTTGGAACAGATATCCCATCATCCCATGTTTTCAAAGGGAGTTCGCCTTATTCGCGTCATTCCCCGAGTTTCACAACCGCGCTTTCGTCGATTTCAATCAGTTCATTTCATACTACGTGGACCAACTTCGGCACAAGGCCAGCGAGCTAGAGTCGTGGGGCTATGATAGACACCCTGATGTGCATCCCTCAGTAATATATGCGCTGGTAGAAAACGCAAGAGTTGTCGCGAGGACATTGCACCGATTTACATCGCCAAACCACGACATTGGCGGAGACGGCAAGAACGAAGAAACAAGAAATAATCGAGCACACATCGAGGCCATCCATCGGGAGCATGTAACCCTCCTTAAAAACCAGGAGTTACTGATGACGAGCGGGAAGTTCTCTCGTGTTGTTGCCTCTGCCATGGCAAGGATGCCAGATGCACGGGACCTACAGTTCGGTGAAGCAGGTATTGGCAGTAGGCCCATACTATGGCCCAACAACCTCAACGTCGGGGACATCGTATTCAAGTCTATGCGTCTCCCGATGTCCAATTCAAAAATGCTGAGGCACGCTCTTGGGCTTTCCAGTTACCAATGCTTGGTCCAACTGATGATTGCTCTCAGACACGAGGGTGTTTTACTCAATGGGATCGATATTGGCCTGTGCCCTATAAGAACTCCCGGGAGTCTGGCGCTTCCCCTGGACATTCGGAAAAAGCTCTCGTTGAGTATGCAACAGTTGATGAACTTTAACATCACAGTCCATTCTGAGGGCCTGCCGCACCACCCGCCCGGGGCTGATCTCAACGACTTCTTATCCGCTTGCCTGGACACCTCCAGCCTACAAGATGTCGGCCTCTTTACACACTCCAACACCTACGCGAATAACACGGAGGAGGCAATAGATGTGGGAAAAGCCCTGGAGTCGAGGGCCCGGGAGAAGCTCACTCATGTCGTCATTGAAGGGTCGTCAGTCCACCTATCCGAGCTAATAGCCTTCCTCGACGCATTGCCCGAGTCGATAACCCGGCTCGGACTGTCTACTATCCGCTTGTGCAGCGGCACCTGGAAAGAGGCTCTGGATGAGCTTCGGAACAAGCAGTATCATGTCAAGAAAAATATTCTTAGGATTCCCAGAGGCGCAGAGGTTAACTCCATGTCATGGAGAAAACAAGGAAATATATTTGGCCACAATCTCGACCACGACGGCACATCTGACCGCGTCAAGGTCAGCGAAGTGGACCGTTACATCGCCGGCCAAGATATGCAGCAAACCAATCCGCTGCTATAGCCCCCCGAGAACAAACTCGGCGCCGCAAAGTAACCAAGGAAGCAGCATATACCTCCCTAAGTACTGATAGACATCGACGCTGGTGGAAGCAAGGGAAGACTGGTATGGGTCGTGTAGGTAATATCAAATGATATCTAGCGTAGTAGGTCGTCGGCTTTGGTCGATGGCTGGTCGTCTGATCTCAGTGATCTGGTGGTTGGCGAGGGCCTAGTTCCTACACGTACCTATCCTTCAGAAAAGTTCTTCCTTGGGCAGGGCTTGAACCCAGCCTCCTAGGTACCTTGGTCAAAGTATCTGTCAACGTAAATGCCTGTTTTATCAAGAACTTTTCAGTTACTCTCAAACTACCATGAAGTGAAAACAGGATTCTCCCGGGTTGTTTTGCAACACAGAATTGCATCAGGTATATAATCTGAGTTGTCCACCCCACAAGAAACTCAAAGGCTCTTATTGCACAAGTACCCAGACGCCCACCATTGGTACACCATCTGCGCGTTCCTTGCTCGCCTAGGTAAGCTCCCAACGGTCATCGAATACCTACCTAGGTACCTACCCACCGTAACCAAGCACACATACGGCCACAATTGCTTTGGCTTGGCTCCCAGCCACGGTTGCAGACCGACCCAGCCCCGTTGGCCATTAATATCAGCAAGACGTTTAATCACCACCCAGCATGAGCCATGATGTCGCCCAAACCAAAACCAGCGGTGGTCTCAGGCCAGGATCCTATCAGAGGCACAGGGGCACACACATAGCTGAGGCACTCATTGAATGCATACCCGCAACAGAAGGGAAGGCCTGGAGTAGGTAGGCAGTTAGGATTCCGGTTTTCTGCTTGACACCGGCGTGAGTTAAGCTGTCTCCTTACCACCAGCCCTGCCGCGAACATACAAAGGTTCAAAAAGAGTACGATATGGGCTTTGTACCACCACCTGCACGATTCGGCCCTGTACCAAAACCATGTCCCTAGCAGCTACCTCCATGTCATTGAGTTCAGAGCATAACCAAACCCCAAAATCCACCCACTGCCACCCTCTCCGCTCCAAGCCCTCCAGCCCGCCTCGGGGCATTCCCCCAACAGCTAGCTATGCGGAGCACACTAACACCGAACGGCCCCCGACCGCCGCCTCGCCGCCTTTTCGCCTCCTCGCCTCCTAACGCCTGCGCCTGCGAAGACCCCCTGTCACGAGCCTGGCTGTCTGCACGTGTATGTACACATCTGCGCGCGAAATGGTCCCGGGTGGGGTGTGCCCTCTGTGAGGTGGGGGGGCGCGGGGGGTTCAGCGACAGGTGCGCTGCTGGGGCGTGCCAGGGAGATCTTACGTGCCGTGTGTGACTCGGGGTTGGGACTGCAGGGGTCCATGAATCTAGGGGTGGAAGTAGACGATGAGGGATGTGGTGGGATAGGGAGGTGATCCCCTAAGGGTGGGTTGGGGTTTGTTGTGGACGAAGGGGGGAGGAATGAGTGACGCCTGGCGTTGGGGTCGGATGGCTCGGAGTGAGATGGGAGCCCATGTTCGTGGTATTACTGCTTTTGGTGCCAGACCGTAGGTTTGGGAAAGCCCCCAGCTTTCATGTGTTTGGATGTACTGACACTGGAATAACGACCGGTTACAGAGAACAAGTTCTTTGGACCCATAGTAAGTAACTACCTTAAGTACTTGGACAGCCACATTGTCCTTGCCTAATTTTGCCCGCTCCTCTCGAAACTGTTGTGTCTCCTTATAGGGTGTTGGCAGCCCCAACAACAGGTGTGTAGCTAGTTACCTCCTAGTAGTCATGTGGACCTGTGAACATATAGCACATGTTGTGAAATGCAGATACAATTCCCAGGGCCTAGGTGCTCTAGCCGCGACACAGTTCATATCACAGGCAACCAAAGTTTCTCTTTCATAAACTTGGGTACTTAAAAATAGGTACTAACTCCTAGTCTCTCGGATTGATTAATAGTCCGTTAACCAGGGGCACCCTGATGGCACCATATCACTCAGGAAAACAATGTCAATCCCTGAAAACTGCCCAAAGCTTGACGCCGCTTATGAGCTCTCGCGCCCGTATCCGCAAAATTTGACAATTCTAGATTTGCCCAACGAGCTTCTGCTCGAAATATTCGACCACTTCATCGTTCTCGACTCTGAGTTTCCGTTGCGTGGCTGGGACTGTCCTTGTGGCGAGGGTTTCGAGAGTTTGGTGAATACACGCCTAGTCTGTCGTCGATTTTGCGAGCTAGCCTCGCAGAAGGTTATCCCCGTTGTGAGCATTGCCCTCGACGAGGAACATTCACTCAAGCGCCTGGAAGAAATATCGCACCATCCCACGCTTGCAAAAGGCGTTCGCGTCATTCGAATATGTCCCCTGTTCTACGCCCCTGCTTTCACCGATTTCAGTCGGTACGTCTCATATCACGCTAAGGTCATTTCCCACTATGCGAACCCAGATTATATCTACAAATCTAACCCGGAACAAGACCCCTCGGTGGTAGATGAGATGATTGCAAACGCAAAAGCCATCGCCTCATTCCTAGAACGCCTTGCATCGCCAGACTACAACATTGGCGGGCACGGCGAGCGAGAAGAAGAGGATCGAGAATGGGCAGTGGAGCTTCATCAAGAGTATGTGGCCCGCCTCAAGAGGCAGGAGTTGCTGGTAACAAGCGGGAAGTTTTCCCGGGTTGTTGCCTCTGCTATGGCAAGACTCCCAGGTGCGCGGTACTTACAAGTGGGTGATGTATTTGATTATTGTTGGACGGATGTACTGCCGATTCCAGCCAGCCCCGACGTTTGGAGTCAATTCTCTAACTATATGCTTGCGCCAACTAGCAGCTCACATACGCACAGATACAACCTCGGGCCACTTCCCAGCTACTCATTCCTTATCGATTTGGTGATTAAGCTTCGACACAAGGGCGTTTTGCTCAATGGCATCTCCGTTTCCTTAGGCAACATTGGAGGCCCGGGGAGCCTGGTGCTTGCCCCGGATATCCGGAATCAGCTCTCGCTGTGTATGCAGGAGCTAAGGGTTTTCGACTTTGCCCTCGGTAGGATAGGGCGTGACCCAAAGGCGGGCAATCTTAACGAGTTATTATTTGCCTGCTTGGACACTTGTAGCTTGCAAAGTGTCAACGTACTTGATAACTTGCGCGACACAGATGGTCTGGAACCTATAGATCTGGGCAAAATTATGGGCTCGAGGTCTCGAAAGAATCTCACTCGTGTTGGCTTCAGTGGACTCTCCACCGACTTGTCTAAGCTAATCGTCGTCCTCAAAGCATTGGCCGGAATCGATGATCTGCTTCCAGCTGAAGCGGGTCCGTATGCGCAACGGTACCTGGAAACGGGCTCTGGATGAGCTTCGGAAGAAGAAATACCATTTCCCAGATATTCTTGTAAATCCCAGGGGCGCAGAGCGTAGCTACATCTCAGCTGAAGATATGTGCAGAATATTTGGGGGTGTGAACGATTTCTCGCTTAAACTTTACCCCCGGGGTCTGTTTCATGGCGAGCGTCTCTCCGATGTTGTTGACCCTGATAACACCCGTAAAGTCACCGAAGCCGATCGTTACATCCACGGCCAAGATTCGAAACAAATCAACCCTCTACAGGCCCTTGAGGACGGGCTCACAGGAGATGAGCCTGCCGAAAATTGAGGCAAGGGAGGGTCTTATCTGTGTGGTGATCAGCAAGGGTTAGTACGGGTAAAGCAAGAAGGCAAATGTGTGCCATATAACGTACTGCGTATTTTCTGGGATCAAAAGACAATCCTCTCTATTGCAGACGGCTATATGTTCGGTCGTGGCACCATCAACTGCATTCGATCCAAGCCCTATAAGCTCACATGTCTCTGGCTTCGTCACGCTCCCCAGCCCCTCCGGCTGCCTCAAACACCTGCTGCACCGCCCCCCACCTCAACCACCAAATACCATCATGATCTGCCCCCTTAACCGTCTTACTGCCGTAATCTACCACGTCCCGCACGCCCCCCTCCCACAGCCCATCAAACCACTTCCCCGGCTTAGACGCCACGCCGCCATCCCCCGTGAGCGTATCGGTCTCGGCATAAAACACCTCCAACCGCACCGAGCCTGCCCGCCACCCCTCAGGCACTCCGCCGGCATCTGCAGCAGCACATCATAGTGCGCATACCCCGCCGCATGCGCTACGAATCGGTTGGACCGCCCATCCGCCTGGCCCCATGGCTGGCGGCGGCCCCCCCCTCCCGCCCCCCGAAAGAGGCCGCACACAGAGAACGAAGAGACAAAGCCGATCGCCGGTAACAAAACAGACCTTACACTGTCCTAGGGGACTTTTGAAAGGTTAAAGCTGGCTACAATAAAAAATACACTCCTAGGAATCGAAGGTGATCGCCTCTCAATATACGAGAAGGGAATGAAGTTTCTGGAAGCTGCGCCTTGGAGGATCACACACAACCAG
>NT_165980.1:3673145-3685402 GCF_000143365.1 Chaetomium globosum CBS 148.51
GCGGGTGGGTGTTAATAGGGGTGGGTGGTGGTTTGGCTGGTTTTAATCATTGGGGAGGGCGGACAGTACCTCGCCAGACGGTCAACCTGTCTTTGGGAGCGACGGCGTCGGTTCCTCCCATCCCGGGCCTGTCGGTGCTGATGATCCGGATCTTGTGCTTGATGGCGAGAGCGTCCTTGGTTGACAACACTAGCCGAGACCCCATTAAGGGGCCAGAAAATAGCATGATGCGCTCTTGCTCCTGGGTGGGCTTCGTTGCGGTAGCCATAGTCGGCGTATTTAATCTTGAAGGGCCCCGCCGTGCTACCAGGAGGGATATACTCAAAGGTTTGGTTGAAGCGCGGGTCGTTGAGGAAATCCGCATTTGTGTGAGTTGCCATTTTGGGATGAAGCCTGGGAATGGTTGAGACAACAATGACATTGCGGTAATTTGGTACCTATTATATCCGAAGGATTCAGCTGCATATAAGGAGGTTCCGACGGCCAACGGATCCTAAGTGGACTTGGCATTCGACTCGCACGATATTACGGGGCCAGACCTAGCCATGGAACAGGGGCTTAAACATATCAGCAGTACGAAGTTGGGACGGTCCCGTATGCTCGAGGTGCCGCGTCATGTCAAGTGGGAACAACGTAAAACCCCAGGATTACGTATTGCCGCACACACTAGTGCCAGGTACCGAAATCGGGTAAGGGGAACGCTTTGGGCCATAGGTAGCTCATAAGCAGGGAGTCAGGGACAAGTGTAATAGGTACCTACCTGGGTATCTACCTGCTCACATAGAGGAATACCGAGGTCAGGGACGTACGTATCACCAGCCATCACAAAGCCCTTTGTTAGGTAAATAACACTGAACTCCGTCTATCTGCATGTGAATCATATTTCCTATCTTTCGAACAGCGCTTCTTCCTCTCCTACCCCCGCACACAGGCTGCCTGTTCAACTCCTGATTCGGAACCCACTCTGTTTTGTTCAAAGATTCATGTCCACGCCATGAACCGCCTGCATATGCATCAGAATGGGCCAAGATCATGTCGTGAATTCAGCGGCCACAAGTGTCTACATGTACTTCGGCAGGTGTTAGAACCCGAACTGCCACGGGAATGAAACCAAAGCGGTATTTATTCACTCCATTTAGAGATTTTTCCTTTCTGCTAGATTTCAGTGTCCTTTCTTTGAGAGTTGTTTTTTTTTCCTCCTTTTTTTTTCTTTCTTTTCTTCCCTCTCCGAAAATCCGCCCTTCTCTGGCATCGGTTTGAGAAGCCTTCGAAGTCGTTTTCTTCTCTTCCTGGCCACTACTCGCACGCGTGCCAAGACACAAGGGCCCCCACTTGTTATCCTCGCACTGGTGGGGCAAACCGGGTGAGCCAATCCACTTGTTTCCCCCAACATTCTTGGACCTTGCATCATCTGGCTTCAGCCTCTTGCATCCCGCATCCGAACATTTTCGCGGGCAAGAGCCGTAGTTCAACATGGCTTTCCACGCAAGTGGGTTGCCGGTGAGTTTATCCCCTATACTAGCTGGCGGCGGCGATACCCTCTCCCCAGACTTTATTTGGCTAACCTACCGCAGAGTATTGCAGCGGCGACCTCGGAGCTGTAGGCCGTCGATTGCGAACACCGCTGCTGATTCCCTGGAGAGGCGCCTATAACCCCCCAACCTCGAACCCCCGATCCTCCCATACTTCAGCTACACACCAACTCCCATCGAAGGCGATCACTGCGGATACCAAGGAAGCGGGCTCGTTTTCCGTGCAGAGAGCCGGCGAGACACGGACGAAGGTCGAGTTGCCCGAGATCCTGCGGGACACCGTTTCGTCACCGCGCTTCCTCGACCACCGCCTTGCCAATGCGTCCCCGACCAATATCTTCTCGGAAATCTCCAACATGCCTTCTCGCTCCCTCACCATGGCGAATCCCCTCATGCGCCGCTCTTACGCGGCCCTGATGGCTCGCCCCTTGACCACTCTCCCCGGCCTCCGCTTTATGAGCACCCACCGTCCGAGCCGTATGCAGCAGTTCTCTTGGCCCACGATTCAACGTCCCTCTCAGAACCTTCAGTACCGGGGCTTCGGCACCGGCGGCGTCTCCCGCGATCTCCTTGCGAACCGCGAGGGTGCTGCCAACCGGAACCCGAACAGCGCCACGGCTCAAAACTCTTTCTACCAGCTCCTTCTCAAGGCTAACATGCCGGCTATTGTTATTGAACGGTACCAATCTGGTAGGCGAATACTCGACTTGTCGGTTTGGTGCAGGTTGCTGACGTGATTAGGACGGTTTGCGACCAACGAGGCGGCTGACGAGGCCTACCAAACCGCGCTGGCCATGATGAACGGCACGACTGGCGGGGCTATCAGCGGCGACCCATCTCTTAATTCTGCCGGTCTTAACGCAAGCCGGCTCCAGGCGGTCGGCCAGGCTGTGGCAGCCCACCGTACCGGCGGCAACATGGCTTTCTCTGCAGGTTCTAACGGCGGTAAGAACGGCCCTCTACACGTCATAGTGGATGAAACCTTCGGCACTGCTGCTCTTCGGTGGATCAAGTTTCTTCTCTGGTTCGGTCTCTGCGCCTATCTCAGCTTGGTGCTCGTGACTATGGTTGTTGAGGGTATGACTAGTCTGAAGCGTCCTAGCAAGGTTGACGGCATCGACCCCAAGGCAGAAAGCCAAAAAGCCCGCTTCTCCGATGTCCACGGCTGCGATGAGGCCAAGGACGAACTCCAGGAACTGGTCGACTTTCTGCGGAACCCCGAGAAGTTCAGCAACCTCGGCGGCAAGCTGCCCAAAGGAGTTTTGCTCGTCGGCCCTCCGGGTACCGGTAAGACTCTGCTGGCTCGTGCCGTCGCTGGTGAGGCTGGCGTGCCCTTCTTCTACATGTCTGGTAGCGAATTCGACGAGATCTACGTCGGCGTTGGCGCCAAGCGTGTTCGCGAACTCTTCAACACCGCCAAGGCCAAGTCTCCTTCGATTGTCTTCATCGACGAGTTGGATGCCATCGGTGGCCGACGCAATTCGCGCGACGCAACTTATGTTCGCCAAACTCTGAACCAACTTCTCACCGAGATGGACGGCTTTGCTCAAAACAGTGGTGTGATCATCCTCGGCGCGACAAACTTTCCCGAATCTCTGGACAAAGCACTCACTCGGCCCGGCCGCTTCGACCGCCACGTTGCCGTTGATCTGCCCGATGTCCGCGGCCGTATCGCCATCCTGAAGCACCACGCCAAGAAGATCAAGATGGGCCCCGATGTCAAGATGGAGGCCATCGCCTCCCGCACTTCCGGTCTGTCTGGCGCCGAACTCGAGAACATTGTCAACCAGGCAGCCGTGCACGCGAGCAAGGAGAAGGCCAAGGCGGTTATGCAGTCTCATTTCGAATGGGCCAAGGACAAGGTCATCATGGGCGCCGAGAAGCGAAGCATGGTCATCACGCCCAAGGAGAAGGAAATGACGGCGTACCACGAAGCCGGCCACGCCCTGGTCGCTTACTACTCCAAGGACACCGCAGGCGAGCTCTACTATGTTACGGTCCTCCCGCGCGGTCTGAGCCTCGGCCACACCGCCTTTCTCCCGTTGATGGACAAGTACTCTTTCTCTGTCCGAGATTACCTGGGCATGATCGACCGCGCCATGGGCGGTAAGGTTGCCGAGGAGATCGTCTACGGCAACGATTATGTGACGAGCGGCGTTAGCGCAGTATGTCTCTAACCACCCCCTCCCTTCAATCTCAATGCCTGCTGACTGAACGTAGGATCTCGATTCGGCAACCCGCACGGCGTGGCAGATGGTGGCCCAGCTCGGCATGTCGGAGCGTCTCGGCCCCGTCGAGTACCTGCGCAAGTACGACCAACTCAGCTCGGCGACGCGCGCCATGGTCGAGTCCGAGGTCAAGAAGGTGCTCGACGAGTCGTACGCCCGCGCCCGCACCCTGCTCGTCTCCCGCCGTAGGGAGCTCGACCTGCTCGCCCAGGCCCTCGTCGAGTACGAGACGCTGGACCGTAGCGAGGTCGAGAAGGTGCTGCGCGGCGAGAAGCTTGTCGACCGCATCTCCATCCCCCCCGGCCCCATGGCCGTGCCCAAGCCCAAGAAGTCCATAGAGCCCGGTCTGCCCATGCCTCCGCTGCCTGGCGGCGGAGATGGCGACGGTGCTGGACCTGGGGGTCCGCCGCCGCCGCCGCCGCCACCAGCCCCCGCGCGGCAAATGCCGGGGCCTGGGAACGACGAGGAGTAGAGGGATGGGAACGGGGAATAGCGCGTTTTGGTTTATGGTAGGGGAATTGAGCTCGACAGGGCTCGAGAGTACCTGCCGAGATTGAGACGATAGGACGGGTCTAAACGGCATGGGTGGCGTTTTGTGTGTTTTTTTCGCACCGCTCCGGGGTGTGTACTGTATGCACACCTCTGTCACGGTGCAGATTCCTTTTTGTTTACAGTGTTAGCACCCTACGGCATCATCTCTACTAACTAGCCTTGGGGAGTCAGCGTGATGGGGAAAGTGATTATGTCCGGCAGCGAAAGAGCAAGTGTATATTATTTGCGAGAGAATTTGCCTTGTGCTTCGATAGATATCACCGACCTAGCATCCAGAACAACTTTAACGAAGATAACGTCTCAAACTCAGTCCTCCCCTTCTTGGTACTCATGTTTCGCATACCCGCCGTGGTCTCTCTACCAAACCCCCGGGATAACCGCCCACCGCCCGCGAATCTTCTCCTCCCCAAACTTCTCCACGTACCACTTGCGCCCGCTCACGGCCCGCGGCAGCATCGCCGCGATCTCGTTGAACAGGAAGCACCTCGCCGGCACGCACCCCCAGCCAGCCGCCATCCAGAACCCAAACCACTCGACCCACTCCACAAAGTAGTGCGGGTACAGCATCACCTTGAACAGCCCCGCCTGCGGAATCTCATACACCTTGTCCACCGCAGCACTCTTCCCATCCCCCTTCTTCCCACTCGCCGCCCTCCTCGCCGCCCGCCTTCGAATCTCCCTCAACGCATCATCATGCCAATAATTCGCCGCCAGCCCCGCAAAAAACACCCCCACCCCGCCCACAAACTGCCACGACCCCGTCGCCGCCGCCCACTCCGCCTGCGTCGCGGGGCCATACCCCGCCAACCACCCCCCAATCGCCAGCCCATTCGTCACCTGGAAAAACACCCCCGACGCCCAAATAATCACATGCAGCGGCGACATGCTCGGCTGCAGAAACGGGAACACCACCGCCCGGTACAGGTAGTGCGTCACAAACAGCCCGCCCAGCAATTTATTCTGCCACGGCAACCCTCCCTCCTCCACCAGTCTTTCCGGATTGATCTGCGCGGGCAGCGTGCGCAGGTGGTACAGCAGCGTGAGGAACCCGGGGATTTCCATGGTCAGCCAGCCCAGGCGGCCGGGCAGGTTGAGGCGGGAGGTCACCGAGGTCTTGCCCATGCCGTACCAGGGGATGAGCCCATTGGAGGGAGGCGGCCAGCGGGAAGAATTGCCAGAGGGTGAGGATCAGGTCGTAGTTGGGCCGGTTGGGCGGGTACCAGTTGGGGATGAGGCCTGTGGTGGTGGTGGTGGTCATGGTGGGTGGTGGTGGTGGAGGCGGTGTGTGTGTTGGGGGGTTGGAGTGGTGGGAAGTTGGTTTGTTGGCTTGTGAGGTGGTAGTCAACTTGGAGTTGTTGCTTGCTTGTTTTTGGGTTGTGAAAGATAGAGTGAAGGCACGAGGGTGATGAGATCAGATGTTGGTGTTTTGTTGGGGAGCTCTTGAAACGGTGACCGCTTGAACTCGACGGATGGATTTCACCGACCGCGGACCGGGCTGGTAGTTAAGTCGGGAGAGAGGGGAAGGAGGCCCAGAAAGGGAACACCCCGAGACATAAATTCAACGCTCCTGCCGGAACTGACACCTTGCCGTTCCAAACTGGCTCCAAAATGGCACGCTGCGATCGGAGCGACCAGAAGTGATGTCAGGGTTCGTGCGGCCATCGCGCCGTTGCATTATGAGCTGCCGAAATCTCCACTCGGTCAGGTTTAGCCAATCATAGGAACCGCTATCTTCAATTAGACTTTTGTGACATGGCAGAACATGGCTGGCACTGTTGCATTGGAACTTTGGGTGCAACAAACACCATCTCAAACATTGGTCTTGAATACGCCACAATACGGATCACGTACGAGAGTACGAAGTAGCACAACCAACAACAGGGGGACGCACGCCCCCATCCGACTAACTCAAACTCCGATTCCGTCCCGAAACGAACAAATAAACCCACTCGCAAACCATCTCTAGATGCTCACTCACTCACTGAAGTTTACAAAAGCATCGCCTCTATCGTGTGCGTGCAACTCTATCCATCCCAACCTCCCAGAATTGATCAGCCATGTCGCTGTCACTTCGGATCGCGCTTCACGCATGACACCCGCGCCATATAAACAAAAATCACAGGCCATAACCGCCCAAAGCCCGAGGAACCCCCTCGCATCGCCGGCCATACCGTATAATGTAGATAAAATAAAAAAAAAAAAAAAACGGAAAGGAAAGGAAAGGAAAACCCAAATTCATGTCCCATGGTCCATGTCTCATAAACACCATCACCCCCCCTCCCCCCCCTTCCCCTCCCCATATCCTAGCCCCCTACCCCCTCACACCCACATACACCCCCCTCACATAACCCACACACTTATCCGACGATGAGCTCCCCTCCGCGTACTGATACTGACCCTGCAGCGCCGGCGGCACTCCCCTCCTATACGGCGCCCCGCCCCGCCCATCAGCCCCCGGGATACCCATTCCCCCTCCCGTGCTGGGGCACGATGATGCCCCCCGCGCCCATGCCCATAGCAGGACTCCTCCCACCGAGCGGCGCGCCCGGCCTCGGGCTCCCCTGCTGCTGTTGTTGTTGTTGTTGTCGCTGCTGCAGCGGTCGGGGTCCGCCTCCCTGCCCTTGCCCTTGGCCTTGCCCCGGCCGAGACCCCGACCCAGTCCCCGTGCTGCTGGGATGGCTGGGGTGGCCCTGGGGTGGGACGTACGGAAGCTGTTTCGCCGCCTGCTCGTAGCTTGGAGGTGCGTCGTCCAGTCCGTCTTCGGCAGGCCGGTTTGTCATCCTGGCTGGCCCGGTGGATGCGGTGGGGGCGGGAGCGTTCCGCGGCGGGATCAGCGAGCGCACTGTTTGTGTTGTCGGCCTGGGCCGGCCGTTGTTAGTGCTGTTGGGGCCGCTCATGTGTCCGTTCACGGAGTGGGATGTGGTTGATGCCGACGCGGGGCGGGCGTGGGCTGGGATGGGCCGGCGGCCGGTTCCAGAGGAGGCCGTGGATGGCGTGAGCGACGCAGTGGGAGTGGGACGGGTGTCTGCCATCGGGCTCACCTCTGCGCTCACCACCAGCAGCACCGCCGGCGCGCCGTCCCCGCTGGATGAATTGTTCTGAGAGCTGCTGCTCACGACGGCGGCGTTCTTGGCTCATTGCGAGCTCCCTCGTCTTCTTCTCCTTGAAGCTGTAGAGCGAGGGGGAGGTCGCGATCCTCTTGCTCGTGGTTAGGGGAGAGGGGCGGCTCGGCGGAAGCGCTTTGCTGCGCGGTCTGCGTGCGGCCGCGCCTGGGTTGTACTGTGGTCCAGTCGTTGTTATTGTCGGACACGGCATCGGCCCAGTTCTCGAGCCCACCATCCTCCGAAAATCCAGGCCGACCGGTGGCACCGCCAACGAGACGGAAATCGCCCGAGAAGAACTCGGCGCTCTCGCCATTAATGTCGACGAGGGACTCCCACACCACCTCGGCGTGACCAGCGTACCCGGCATCCGTAACGAGAGTGAACAATTCCAGGCTTTGTGGGTGTCTATAAAGCGTCGAAAAATGGTCGTTGCGGAACAAGATTGCCATGGACCCTGGTTTCATGGCCGTTTTGATGATATTAAGCCCGGCCTTGGTAAGTTGCGTAGCTGATGTGCTCAAGAACGACTTGATAGTTAAAATGTCTTGGTAAAGTTGCTGCTCCTCGGGTGTGAGGCCTTGGTTGGGATCACACAGTTTCTGGTCCAGCTCCTCTTCCGGAAATAACAGATTTTGCGTATCTTCATATGACGCCGCCTGCCGTGAGAGCGCCTCGCATACCGCGTCATCCTTTGCCGGAAGCCAGCCATGGATGAGAGGGATAGAGAAGGTCGAGTAGAGAACCATCTCTCTGGTATGCTCAAACGTGCCAGGAATCATATCGGTGCGTTCAGTGGGATGAAGATGCGTGAGTGAGGTCCGCTTGAACGCCGTCACCACTTCTGGAGTTGGCACAAAACGCGGGTTGACGTTCATGCCGGTGTGAAGCCCCTTGAGAAAGTCGTACAGCTCTGTCACGTCCGGGAGGGCAACGTCAAGCTGTGCGCGTCTTTCCGACATAAGCTCGTCAAACACGGCGTCCAGAAGCAAACCGAGGCTTACTTGCTCACGCGATCTCAGCGTCTCAACGAGCGCCGTGTTCGTCTTTTCTGCCGGGGTCGTCAGGGTAAGGGCGTTGACCCAGGGCAACTTAGCGGGCACGGCCCGTTGGCGTTCTGGACGAGGATCCGGCGACGTCCTGGGAATTTTTGGCAGCCGTTCGCATCGTGCCCAGGAGATGTTCTTGACCTGGTACGTCTTCCGACTTGTCGACAGGCCGAGAGGGTTGCACGGGCGGCAGCTCGGCCGTACGGATTTGGGTGCGGCGGTGGGAGCTACCTCGGCAGCTGATTCTTCCAGGGGGGCCGCCTTGGGGGACCGCCGCAGGGGGGACTTCGGGGTCTGCCTTGGTAGCTATTGGGGGAGTCGTTGCGGGAGCCGTCGTGGGAACCGTCGCGTGAGTCGTTTGACCGACGGGATCTTCATCCTTGAAATTTTCCCACGTGCTTTGCCTCGAGAGTGGTTCCGGATTTGGCTCTATATCAATCAGGTTCCAGTCATCAGCCCCCTGTGGAACCCTTGCTCGGTACTGGGGGTGGTTTTGCGATGTCGTCGAAACCTGTAGCTGCAGGCGGTGCCGAGAGGGTCTGGCCTTTGAGCTCCTCCCCCCATGCGCCTTGACCCTCCCGTTTAGGTTCGTCTCCCCATATACTTTGGCCCTCCTCAGAGGGCAGAGACACGAGCGCCGGAGATTCTGACCCCAGCCCAGGCGTAGGTTGGCGGGACGGCCGAGCTGATGCCCACGCGTTGTTCCCATCGTAGTCTTGCTCCAGTAGCCTCGGGGCTGGCGGGGTGATGCCGCTAGCCTCGTCCACGGGTGATTGCCAAGGATTTGGTCTTGACTCGTTCACGCCGAGCTGCGAAAAGTCCACGACTGGGACAGACGGCACGGGCGGAATATTTGACGGTGCTCCTGGCTTGCTCTGGCCGGCCCCAGACGCACTGAGCGACATCTTTCTCTTAAATGGATTCGTTTCTGGCTTGGAACTTCCCCCAGGCCCCAGGTCTGCTTCCACACCATGGCTGCCACCTGGCCTTAGTGCCGCCGGTACTTGGTTCATGTCACCCGTGTTAAACGCGGGAACCCTCTCCGCCCAGATGTTATCCTCCTCGCCCAACTCGGAAACGCTGTCGGTGGGACCCGGCTGCAAAGACCTCGGCAAATCGGCTGGCGTGAAGTTCGTCATTTGTCGAGGCTGCTGTTGTTGCTGCGTACCGTCCCTCCATATCGCCTCATCTTCGCCATGGCGCGGGGACAACGCATCGCGCGGCACAGCCGGGTCAAGCGCTGCCGATTCTGGGAGCGGTTTTCGGGTTACCATTGCGTAGACACAAACTTAGTGCCAGAGTTGAAAGGGTAAGATTGGGTCGGCCCAGTCTCAAAGAAGAAAGAAAACGCCGCCGGGGGTGTCAAGTGTTTTTGGGTGGTTGAACCTAGGTCTGGGGGGAGGCAGCTCCGCTAGGCTCTGGTAGGTCAAAACGATCGGTGGATTGCACCAAGGATGGGCAAGCGGTAATGGTAGAGGATTGATTCGACTGTATAGGTTCTCTCCAAAGGAGAAAAAAAGGCCCAAGTCGCTATTGTAATCAGGGGGGAGCCGCTGTGCACAGTTGCATCCTTTGCGAAGGCCGGGATGCCTCGCCGTGGTGGCGTAATGCGACTTTGGAGGGGTTGAATTAAATCGAAAGGAATGTCAACCGGCTACTGAATGGCGTTGTATGTTAGGCAGGTTGAATAAAAGCTTGGTTCAGGAAGGGTGGGATGTAGTGCGTACAGTGGCATCCCCAAACCCCTGGTTATCCAAGAGTTTCTCGAAGTTTACGCGGACAATTGTAGCTTCGCTCCTGAAGCTCGTGGTGGTTGGAGGTTGTTGGCGAGCACCGAGCTCCCGCAGCACCCCAACCGTCATGATCACGACCCTGTCCCACTAATTTCCTCGCAGCTGGTGACAGGGGTGGCTTGAAAGGGCAAGTGGTTTGTGGAGGCGGCAGGGGCCAGTCCAATCGGACGGTTCTCAGCTTTCCAGGCCTCGTCATCCCTCCAACAGGCTGTTGATGTTGCCACCAAGCCCCTGCGGTGACTTCGAACAGAGATGTCTATGATTGCGCGTCTCACACTTGACCGAAAAACGGGAGCTGAAACTTCTTGCATTACGCGGTGCACATCGTTTCCCATCACAGTAACTACATCTTCAAGTCATTATTATTATTACTTTGTACTCCCGTTGCCCTTGAATCTATCCATTGTGCCATTGTGCCATTGTACATGTCACACCTGGTCTGAAAAGTTGATGCCGAAACAATTGTACATACAGGTAGGGATGTCACGGTTCCTAGCTTCGCATGTGGCCTTGAAAATGTATGTCAATTCAAGAGAGGTCTCGTGGGCTGCAGATGCAAAGAACCTCCAACGCCAGCAGGCTCCCGTATCAGAAACAACATATTTATATAACACAAAGATCTATGCCGCATTCACAACGCTCCCACTACAAACATTAACCCCTCCAGCTCCCTTCGTGCTATACTCCCAACGAGTTCAACCTGTTACACGCCGGCATGTCAAATGCTTTCGCGACTTCCATCTTATCCGGGTCCTGGAAGAACCAGCCCTGTGCCGCGTTGCGCAATTGCTGTTTATGCGACACCTCGTTCTCGCACTTGATGCGCAATTGCTGCACGAGCACAACCTCGGCCCTCTTGTCGAGCGACGCTAGCTTGGCAGGGGTGTAGGAGTGGACGTCGACCGGGTTAAGGTAGTATCTGACCTTGAAATGGGGCATGGTACGCTCCATCGTGTACAGCGGCGGGTGCGGTTCGTCGAAGACCATGCTGGGCGTTGCCGGTGTCGAGGACGAAATACCCGAAAATATGGACGAGAGGATGGGCCAGACGACGAGGAGAAGAATGGGCAACAGCCCGAAAATAGTAGTCCATATGCTCGCCGGCTCTTCTTGCCCTGGGTTGCGAGGCCTTGCCCGTGGCCGCGCGCCGCCGAACTGATGCACCCGAACGCCTGGCCCTCCTCCGAAATTAAAGACGAACTGTGGCCCGCCATCAAAGCCTAAAGACTGTTAACTTGGTCCTTCACCAACAGGGGCATTTTGGAGAAATTCACTCACCTCCGAAAGGCCCTCCAAACCCACCTCCCCCAAAGAACCGCGCAAACATCTCCTCAGGACTGATCTCTTCCTCCCCAAACCCCCCGCCGCCACCGCCTCTCCGCGCGAACCCAGCAAACGGATTCTGCTGGGCCTGCGCTTGGGCGTTGGCGAAGCGGCTGTCGGGGTCGGTGCCGAAGCGGTCAAACTTGTCCCTCTTCTCCTTGTCGCCCAGCACGCTGAACGCGCGCGCCACCATCTTGAAGGCCTCATCGGCGTGCTCGTGGCCGTTCTTGTCCGGGTGCGTCAGCAGCGACAGCTTGCGGTACGCTTTCTTGACCTCGCCGTCGCTGCATGACTTTTGCAGTTCCAGGATCTCGTAGAAGGCCGTCGGCTGGCATCGCCGGATGCGCAGCACCGCCGCCTTCTGCTCGACTGTGTACTTGCGCTCCTGGTTGCCCTGATTGTGCTCGCGCCGGTTGCGCGCCGCGTCGCTTTGGGCCGCCGAGGCCCCGGAAGCGGAGGCGTCGGGCATGGTGTCGGACTCGGATGTCGAGGTGGTATTAGGTCGAGAAGGGAGCCTGCTCCAGAGGGGGGGATCGGCTGTTCGAGGAGAACTAGGGATTCCCGACTTCGATTAATCTCGTTCTGATCCGAAGATGGCAACTTTCAGTGGAACAGACTGGACTACTCGTTCCCAATACGTGTGAGCGTCCTCATCTCAAGAATCCAAAATATCAGTCGC
>NT_165980.1:3685502-3696406 GCF_000143365.1 Chaetomium globosum CBS 148.51
AACCCCCGATAACGATAAGCCTGCAACCCCCAAACGACGTCACTCATTCAAAAAGTTGACGGCCGCCAAAAGCGGAGGTCACGCAACCAGCAACACCAAGCCATTGAGCCCGCCCCAACCCCCCCAGCGTCACGCCACTATGTCCTCAACACCAGACGACGCCGACACGCCCCTAGGCATCGGCTCCCAACTCCGGGCATGGGGAAGTACGTCCATACGTCCACCCCGCTTCCCCTCCCCAACTCCCCCCCCCTCCCTCAACGCAACCCAACACTAACCACCCCCTCCCCCTCCCTTTAGCATCCGCCATCCCCCCCATGACGCTCACAACCCTCATCATCTCCCTCCACGCGCGCCCCTTCCAACCGCTCCCCATGCTCTTTCCTCCCCTCCTCATCTTCAGCAGCTACCTCACGCTCGCGGGGGTTAAGATCGACGGGGCGGGGATGACGGCGGCGTGGTCGGGGGTGTATGCGCTGCTGGCGGCGCGGCGGCGGCCGGCGTCGCTGCGCAGCCGGTTTTCGGTGCGGGGCGTGGTGCGGGGCACGGCCATGGGGCTGGGCGCGGTGAATGCCGGGGCGGGGTTTTATACGTATGCGACGGGGGACAGGAAGAGGGAGGAGGCGGAGAGGAGGGAGGTGAATCGGTGGGGGGTTTATAAGGAATGAGGGTTTGGGGGAGGGGGGTGGTGGTGGATGGGGTGGATGAATGGATAGATGGTGTGGACAGGTATGGGTATGGGGATGGTGTGGATGGGCATGCAGCATTGGGCGATATAGGGGCTGGCACGGAAAAGGAAAGGCAGGCGTTGGGGCCCCAAGGTTAAGGTAGCGAAGTGCAATCAAGGACATTGATCACGGACGCGTCTTCGGCTTACATTTTTAACACAATTTATTGTATTTGTAACCAGGGCCTGTCCAATGCCATGGCAAACCGGGCTCTGCCAGCTTCCAAGAGGGGATACTCCAAAAACTGCTGGCGGAGTATAGTACACGGCTATTAAGGGCAGGATCTTTACCCTCCTAGTTGTGACAAAGGAGATAAGAGAAAATAAAAAACAAAAACCCGCCATTGAACGCCAGGAGACGGCTCAGCACTTGATAGTCTCCGCTCCAACCCCCCTCTTCTTTATGTGACCCCAGTTCCATGTATGATATCGAACGTCCCCATGGCATATCTAAGCCAAAAACGCTATGCAACCCTGAACGTTTCCAGCGGCCGTCTTCTCGCTATCGAGGAAAGCCCTGGACGCGGCCCCTTTTCTCCCAAGTCGTGGCAGGTGATAGGTAGTAAAGATGGGCATTGATTTTCGGCTTTGGCCAGCGAATCAAAGTTGACACGTGGCAAAGCAAATAAACCGAACGATCACGGAGCCTTTCGGTCCTCACTTGGGAACCCGTGCTTCAGCCCCATCCCGGTTTCTGTCGACTGCGAGGTCCGTGACGAACCAGATCATGAGGATGACGAGGGCGAAGATGATCGCCCGGGCGAAGCGGGGGTCGCGAAAGGGCACTTTCGGGTCCCGAAAGAGATTCAAGGTGTTGATCGGTTCGAAACCCGTGATATATTCGATGTCACACTCTCGGATTTTCGGCTCGGCGTATGCCTTGTACTCGTTGACTATGCTGCTCAGGTTCCAACCCGAAAGTTTGCGGATAACGCCAATAACGCAACCGGTGCGATGCTTGACAAAGTTAGTTACCCGGTCGAAGCATGGCAGGGACATCCAAACTTACCTTGCCGTGGTTACAATGGATGAGCAAGGGGTGATTTCGGCGATCCAATACCACGCGAAGAATGGACTCCATAGTCGCGACAGGAATTGACTCTTTCTTAGTGCCCTTCATGTCGAAGATGGCATGTTGGATGCCATTTCTATGGAGGAAAGCATCGTAACCCCGGGGGAATTCCTTGTGCACCAGCGTCCTGCGAGCATCGTTAGTACGGTTCCGTAATCCGATGCCGTGAAACATACACAATAGTTTTGAGCTTAAGACCCTGGATAAAGGCATAGTCCTCGGCTTGTGGAAAGCTGCTTCGATAAACGCCTGGTACCACAATGCCAAAGTTGGCCGGCCGGCTCTCGGCGGGGAGGTTCTTTTCAAGCTCGTGCGTCGAGTAGCAGAGTGTCCGGGGTGCGGTAGGTGGATGGAATGCATCCCGGAGCTTGTAATTACTCCGTTCCAAAGAATCCAGGTCCAAGGTGTCGATTTCCTGTTGTACATCTGTGGGACGAATCATCGGAGAGGGCTCCAGACTGGTGCAGCGTGTCGCTACGGTAGATCTCGAAGCTTGCCTTTCGAGTGGCTCGGATGCCATCTCGTCGTGCCGCGCCATACGACTCTCTGAATACTCCCCCGTTTGCCTTGCAGTCCGTTTCGACACCGCCTTGTCGTTGGTGGACATTCTACTTTATGGCGGGAAGAGATTGGAAGGCGGTGGGTGGCGTTACAATCCTCGGATGGGAACTCGGTCTATTCCCGGTCCAGCCAAGGCGGTCAGGCAGGTGGGCGAGTGTAAGAGGTCTCGCGTGGGTTAGACCTTTGGATGGGCCGGATTGATGGTTGTCAACCAAGCGAAGCCGAATCGGCGACCAGAAGATGGGGTGGCGAAATTTCGCGGTGGATAGGAGAGGAGAGTGTCCAAACGGCTGAAAGCGTGATGAAGATCCAGGAAGGATCCTAAGGTGAGGACCGCGCTTAGTTATAAGGTCATGATGGAAGCTGAATCAAAATTGTTGATTTGGGATGGGGGCACGGCCCGTGATTCGAATCGAGAACCAGAAGATGAAATGATGTGACCCTGACGATGCCGAGGCAAAGCAGAGCGAGGCGTCTCGGACGCTGAATTACGCAGTGAAGGACGCGGGTTGAGCGTGTGAATTGAAGGGAGCAAAGAAGGAAAAATATGGTGACTTTTGCGGATGAAAGGTGCAAGGCAAAATTAGAAGCAGCAGAGGAGCTGCTTTTGTTGGCAGATGGTCAGAGCACTGCATCGGTGATTAGGTGGGGGTTCTGTTCTGGGCCTTTCCAAGGCGTGAGTGCCGCACTGAGCACGGGACGCGCTAAAACTAACGGGGCAAGCCACGGCGTGGGAGGATGGGCAACCGTGCTCGGAGCCTTGACTCAATTAAACCTTTCCTTTTCTTCTTCTTTCCGAGACACAGCGGGTCGGCGGTAAACCACGCAGCCAGTAGTGCCTTGAGCGATGAATGGCGGTTTTGCCACTGGGCTTTGACGACGGTCCGGGGGACGGTGATGCGTTTTTCGGTCGCACAAGTTTGCGGAATTGAGAAACTACTTATGTACAACCCCCATTCAAGACCCAACAGCTGGAGATCAGCCACGCTAAGCCTAATTCAGACGGGGCGGTTCCAGCGTGGCGGCCACAAGAGTCCTGCAGGCCTGCGGGTGTATTTCCCAGGGGGTACCTTCCCTGAGCTTCTTTCATCCCAACACCAAGCTCTCTTGTACCCATGCCTTGTGATCTCAATCAAGTTCATCGTCGCGTGACTCAATATTGGAACCAAAGCAATGGGGTTGAACATGGGCCGTTTAGGTACATTTGCATTAGCGGTCGACGTTACCTCATCATTAATTAAGTCGCTTCGATTTCGAGACACTGCAGTGGCTGCACCGTTGAATCTCACTTGCTTTTGATCCCCCGCATCGTGCGCAGTGCAAATCTCTTGGCATCAAATGCCGCTTGCATGTGCTGGGGCCGTTCCCCACAAAGCATTTGCTTCACTTGGGCCGACTGGCAACTGAAGGCTCAACGTGGCCAGCAAACCTTCCTACACGATACAGTCATCAAGGGGCGTTGGGGGCAGTGTCACGAATTGCAGATCTCATGTTTTTGAATGGGGGAAGGAAGTTCTCCGGCAATGCCCACAACAAATATACTGCAACCCTAAAACCTCTCAATTCGCTGAAATGGCCGATGCACCGTCTGTTTCAAATACCAATGCAACGACGGACACGTCGAGACCACCGAGCTGCAGCCAAGACGCTTCCATTTTATGTGCAGCACAACATTGAGAGTCGAACGTCGGACATCGTTGGTTCCTTCAACCCTGAAGCTCTCAACAAAGGGCTTGTAATCTCGTACGATGGTACGTCAGCACAATGCAACGACGTCATCTCCGGCAAGTTGAATTTGCAATCCCCGATGCATTCCGGGCCTCCCTGAAAAAAAAAAAAAAAATGCAAAACTGACGAGACGAGCGAGACCGTCACCTGAGGGGATTCCTGGACCAAAATTGGTTGCGCCCAAACTCGATCCAACCTCGGGCAGTTGCTCCGCAGCAATCCGACTCTGAACGCATTGGACCCATCTCGAGCCCATGCACCCCAGACTGCGGCTCCACAATGAGTAGCAGCTCATCCCGCGCCCGGCCAGAATAGGATCTTGGCGATTGGTGCACAGGCCAGATTCATCCCGCGCTCCCACGCGACACAACTGAAAAGTCATTATGCCAGAGCTGAAAGAGGCTACCGACGGGAGGATGGGGGTACCGGCTCTCGGCTCGAAAGCCCTGTTTTGAGACCCAACCTCGGTCTTTTGGTTTTCCAATTAACTATGAATATTGGACAAGTAACGAGGTATGAACCGATCAAGGACGGCAAGTTTAAACATAGCAGTGACATTTGCACGCCACAAAATGAACAAGTCCAGCCTTCAGAGGCTCAAATTCCCGACCAGCAACGACAGCATCCCGTATATAATGTCTTCTGATATTGCAAAAAGGATATAGCAATGTATAACAATATATGTTTACTTCTATCCAAAGTCGCCAATAATCCCCTCACCCCCAACCCTCACCCCATCCTCCCCTGCACATACGGATGGCCGGCGCTCAACCCGCCATCCACGGCCCACGCCTGGCCATTGACGTAGCTGCTCTCGTCACTGCCCAGGAAGAGCGCCACGCGGGCGATCTCGTCCGCGTGGCCGGCCCGCTTCAGGGGGTTGAGCTGGCCGATCTTGCCCTCGGTGCCGCGCGCGCGCGCCGCGTCGAACACGACCGCCGTCATGCCCGTCTCGATGAGCCCCGGGCACAGCGCGTTGACCCGCACCCCCGTGCCCGCGAGCTGGTACGACACCGTCTGTGCCATCGAGACCACCGCCGCCTTGGACGCCGAGTAAGGCGTGCTGCCCGCGTTGGACCGCAGCCCGGCCACCGACGCCGTCGCGATGATGCTACCCGACGCCGCGGGCTTGGCTGGCGAGGTCCGCTGCATGGCCGGCGCGGCGTGTTTGGCGGCGAGGAAGACGCTGAGACATACGGTCAGTCAGGTGAAAGAATGAGGCGGGCGGGTCTGGGCGGGGGGGCAGGGGCGGGAGGGGACAGACCTGAGGGAGTTCACGCGGAGCACGTTCATGAAGTCGTCGGCGTCGATCTCGCTGAAGAGTGCATGGGGCCCGACGGTGCCGGCGTTGGCGAAGAAGACATCGAGCCGGCCGTACTGCTTGACGGCGTCGTCGATCACCTCCTTCACCGCCTTCTCGTCGGCGGCGTCGAACTTCCGCGTGTGCACGTCGACCTGGGGCCACAAGCCGTTGATCTCGCGCTTGTGCGCCTCGAGATTGCTGTCATCGTAGTCGCAGATGTAGATGGCCTTGGCGCCATGCTCTGCGAACTGGTGGGCGGATGCTCGACCAATGCCCAGCATGGAGTTTGCGCCTTGGTTCCGGTGAGTTTCCAGATGCAATCCGGCGAATATCTCAGGCGGTGATACACATACCGGTGATGATGACCACTTTGTCGGCAACCCGCGGACCGGTTGGTGCGACCTTGAAGACAGCCGGGATAGAGCTTCCGGAGAGCTGGTTGCCAATGGCTTCGACTCGGCGCTTCGCTGCGTCGGACATTGTTCTCGGGTCACCTCATGCACAATGTAAGAAAGTTCAATTTTTAGAAAGTGGTACAAGCAACTGAATTGGCTTCCTGTGCCTTCCTTCTTTAACAACCGGACCGGGGACATAATAGGCAACCGGCGCGGGGAAATTAGGTGGGCCGAGGTCGACCGACTCGGACACCTCGGCCGGAATTGGTGCCAATGCATCTCGTTCCTGCCACCGCATCATCTGCATCTGCGAACTCACATCCGTCCCTCCTCCCCAAATCTTCACAGCTGAAAACGACTCCCTGATATCAAAGACACGCCTCCCAAGTTCAGATTAAATATTTTATTTTATTTTATTTTATTTTTGTATATTCTGAAACCCACCCCTCCCGCTTAGGAAAATGGTCTTGTGACCCAAGATCGCGGCGAGACAACGGACGGAGATCTCCGCTACTCTGAGACTACCTATGCTCCATGCGTATGGAACCGTCGGACAGAATCTTCCGGCAATAGCCCCCATATAGTCTGGATCCCTCCAGGCACGGGAATCTGGAACAAAGATCATCGATGGCATGAGACAACTCTTGAAGCGCGCGAAGGCGACGAAACAGCACACCGCTATCCGTGCGGGATGGCGCCATGGAGTCTGCATCGCCGGAATCAATTGCCGGGACTCGATGAGACTGGTTGACTTGGACGTGTGGTCTAGGTTGGCCGATCTCAAGCCGCTTCTTGTGTCTTAAAACGTTGTCTCGGAACCGTCCAACTCTTTTTCACCGTACATTTCACCGACTGCGGTTAGGCACTTGGCGGAAGTCCACGGTGACTCGGGCAGTTGACTGGCGGTCAACGCTTGGGTGTTTTGGGTGAGCAGCCCCATCAACTCTGAGGGGCGGCGGTTCGCCTTCATGGGCCACTTTTGACCATCGACTTTCTTGCTTGCGGAGGGGAGAGAGGCGACCTGGATACATCACTGGCAGCTCCAGGGAAAGTCCCGTCTTGCCTTCCCTAGACTGTACATTAACCATATGGCAAGATGTCCGCGTCTCCTTGCCGTCGAATCGCGCCAGCATATCGGACTCCCTCTCCTGATATCAGGAACAAAGCTGAAATGGAATGCGGTCGCCCCGCTGGAGTCGCTACTTGTGACACAACTTGGGGACTAAGCCAAGCCTCCTCGCGGTTCCCCATGTGTTGAGTTTCCTGATACAAGAATACTGGCATCCCGGAAATCGTTCACATGTGGGCTGTCTGGAAGCACCTCCATCCTTCATGAGCGTTCCCTCACCAGCCACCAGCAAACCCCGATATTTAGCCCCCGACGGCAGAGGTTCCTTCGTCAACCCATCAAAGTTGTGGTATGAGCCATTTGTCGCTAAAAATGTAGCATGCGTTGCTCGCCCCATCAAGATCAGCCTACACTGTATGGACACCTCCACCCGGATCTGACTTCACAATCGAGATCCCGAAACGAACATTCGAGGAATATGGTGAATATTCTTAGCTGGGAGCACAGAATCCGTCACACCGTGGCTATTGGCTTGGCGACCAGCCCCATTCGCTTTCCCGCGGACGTTCGTGAAAGCAAGCCGCCCCGTTTCGCGCCATGTGTACGGACATAAGTGGTTTGCCTTTGGGGCTGAATATTCGCGAGGCTCCGATCCTGGTTGGCCATGCCTCGAAATAAGAGCTCCGTCGCCATCCAATGTTATTCATGGAGCGTTGAGTCTGCACCAAAACCTTCATCATACATGGCCATCCTCAGACACGTCACAACGGAGCAGCTTTCCTCCGCTTCTCCAGCCCCAGCTTTACCGCCTCTCGTCACTCGAGCGCCACACGCGGGTAGAAGCACGGAATATGTATCAAGCCGCTGAAAACCCCGCCAGGTTGACGGCTGAGCTTCGAGAACGCTGATCTCAGCTCCCACATGGCACATCACGCAGCTGACAAAACCCTGCCTAACACGAAGGAAAACCCGCCCGAAGCTGACAACTTCTAGTTTCCCGGACGTATTTTTGACCGTATCCTGGGATAGGCCCGGGGATGCGACGTGATGCAATGCAATGCGATGAGTGAAGAAATCTCAAAGGCCGGTGAAACCGACCTGACTGGTTTTCCGACGCGTCACGGGGCAGGCATGGGTACAAACGCCCAGCTCGGCCTTCCGTTGGTGGATGCAAGACGATGCCGGGGAGCAAACAATGCAAGTCTTGATGTCCGGCTATACCCTAGTCTGAGGAGAACAGAGAACACACATCATTTTAGCATGGTATTGATGCCGACCTGACAAGTCCTCGTTTGTATCTCGAAGGAGTTCACTGGACACGACAAACTGTCTTCGGCGGTTCCTACAGACCCGTCGTTCGCACTGCAGGGTCCACAATCTCCCTGACGAGATGAAGTTCCCGCTACGAATGCAGCACCCGATGGTACAAGGCCCACGCACAATCTCACTACCATGTTACACCTCGGGCCCTGGTCACCATCGTCACTAGCGTTGGGGGCAATGCATGTACTCTGCTTACTTGACATCGACGATAACTGCCCTCCCCGTCATGCCCTGCCGTCCGTTGTGAGCGAGACGGGTCAGTCTGTGGGAGAGCGACAAACCCCAACCTCAGGTCCAATCATCACCTGCGCTGCCGTTGTCGGGCAACGTCAACATTGATCCGATGAGCTGCCCAAGGCACCGAAGCGTATCGGGTCAACCCCACCCATCCGCGGGCCGTGGCCACGGGAAATGGCTCATCCCGAGATCAACAATCGCTGCGGCACATCTGACGAATCTGATCGGCATACAGATGGATCAACTCCCTACATAGTCCGAGATGTCTAGCATACGCATGATATGCAGCCGCGCTTGCCTCTCGAGATCTTCAGCCCTGACTGACCGACGGCGAGCCACATATATGGCGTTCTGTCGCCCTACCCACGCCTTCTAGCAACTGGCACTCCTTAGCCTCCCTCCCCCCTTCCCCAGCACACACGAGGTGTACATAAGACGGAGGAAGGGGGTGAGCGACGCGGGTAGACACAGCTCCGTATCACTCACTGGCCACTCCCACCTCAAACCACCCCACCCCCCTTTCCCGCCAGAGGCCGCCCTCGTACGGGGATCACGCTATTCTCGTTGCGTGTCGGGGAGGTGCATCGGGAGGTGTAACGTGCGTATCTTGTTTCTTGCAAGGAAACCATCAATCCATCCATGTATCCCATCCCATTCGTGTGTATCAGTGGTACGGTACGCTGCTATCACCTGTACATGTACTTGGCCAAGGTCGACTCGCTCGCCCAATCCGTTCGTACAGACACGCACACACGGTACCGTACCGCGTATCACACCGTGGCCGTGGTGTGGTGTGTTTGTATGGCTGCGGCCTTTCCTGTTTCCGTGTCCCGTTCTCTCTCTCCCCGGATAGCCAGTGACGTTGTGCTGTGCCTGTCCGTACATGCTGGCCTGGTGCTGCGGTGTCGCCTGGAGGAGGGTCTTCTTTGCTGGCCTTCGGCTCGAGGGCTGTGACGCGGTAACCCTGCTGGGGGGGCATCTCGCCAACGCGCTACGGCAACTCGTTCTGTGGTGTGCTGAGGTATATAATCTCGGGGAGCGCCCTCGCGCCCGTGCTCCCCCTGAGGGGTGCGCCTCTGGTCTCTCTGATCTCAGATCTTGTCTCTCTTGGAGAGTGAAATCTGTTGCATTCTGACGCCCTTGTCTTGTGCAGCCCTCGGTTGAGTGTCAGGTTCTCGTCGCCAGCCGGTTCTCTTTCTTTGGACTTTGCTTTGGATCCTTGGTTGATTCTATTCGTCTGCCGCGTTCGTTTGTTAACCACTTTCCGGTTTTCTGCGCAGCACAATATATCGACCCCTCGCGGTTTAGGCAATATTGGGATTATGTCACAAGCTGTCACTCGTTATATCTGCCGCTTCCACACTTTTTGCCTGCCTTTCCAGCGGACATCACTCGGCTCGAATATTACCGTCAGACGCCAGATATGGAGAACATTCGAAGGGATGTCGAGACTGCCAGCCACGCCTGCGAGTGCTACATCAACACGGCCGAAATAATGAAAGGGCGGTGGCAGGAGGACCCCGGAGAGTGTCTGCGTAATTGCAAAGCGCAGTTTTTACGGACAGTGGCGAAGGGCTGGCAGGGGAACAACGGATGGGTTGAAGGGTGCGGGGTTCTCAACCGAAACGTGCCATTGCAGGATTTCTGGTCGTTGTACTGGTGCGATTCGGTCTTCTGCGGCGTGGGCATAAATCAGACAGGAGGGCTTGGGCAAGATCGTGAGTATGGCACCAAGTGCTTGTGGTGTCTCGGGCTAAGGATTGCTTTAGCGACCGTCGACCTCATCATCAACACTTGTCAAAAGTGAGCCCCTTGATATCGTCTTGGAGGGATATTCAGGGCTAACCACTCTGGTTAGTATCGGCTTCTATTCCTTCTCGCCCGGGGCCGCCGCCGTCGCCTTCGTGCCGTCGAACAATCGCCGAGATTTGTTCCGCCCCCGTCGGCGCCTCCCCGGCGCCGGGGCGGCCCCGATCCGACCGTTGCCCGCGGCGCGGCTTCTCCCCGTTTGGGCGCACAGGTCCTCCGGCCGTGGTACTTCCGCCCGCTCCGTGCCCCTCCCGACTCTGTTCGTCCCCGCCCGCGGCGTCACGACATCCGGGAGCAACCTCACAGGGCAAGGCAAGGCCGCGATCGCGGTGTGTTCCGTCCTCGCCCTCATCTTACTGGTAGCTTTCGTCCTGGTGTGCCTCCGGCGCCGGAAACGCCGCAAAGCCTCGTTCCACCGCGCCTTGCGTTCCCGGCGTGGGCTCCTCCCCGACGGCGCCCCGGCCGGCTCGCCCACTCCACTCATCTCCCCCGCCAGCTCGGCCGTCGGCACCCGCGCAGTACTCACCCCCCCGCTCCGCCCTCGCGACCGCAAATTCCTCCCCCTCCATCTCCAACAGGAAGCCGCTCCCCATCCCCCCCCCTCGGGCGGTGACCCCGGCCTACTGCCGAAAACCCGGGGAAAAACGGGAGGGGGTTTACCCCCCATCCTGAAGGCTTTC
>NT_165980.1:3696572-3717699 GCF_000143365.1 Chaetomium globosum CBS 148.51
CAACCACAACCACAAGTACCACCACACCCCCCACCGCCCCCCACCCTCCCCGAACCCAACTTAAATTTCTTCGCCCTCCCCATCCCCATCCCCGGCTCCCCCAGCTCCAGCACCTTCCCCCCACCCTACTCGCCCCCACACGGCTTAACCGACAACAGCGACCACAACCGCGCCAGCGGCAGCGCCAGCAGCTGTTACACCGGCGAGGAACGGCGTCGTCGAACGGCGCATTCGTCGCTGAGGCATCATGAGATTCCGATTGCGAATTCCGCTTTTTATGAGTATGGGACTGGTAGGAGTGAGAGTGGACTTGAAGCGACGCCCTCTAGCTCTGATTCGGCGTCTTTGCCGAGTAGGCCGCCGAGGCCGCATGAGAGGATGTTGGAGGTTCCGGGGTTGGTGACGCCTGCTGTTGGTTATGGGGGGAGTGGTGGTGCGGAGGGTGGATATGCGGGGGGTCAGGACCGGGGTTATGATTATGGTCACGGTCATGGTCACGGTCATGGTCATGGGAGCGGGTACGGTTACGGGGCTGGTGATGTTAAGGGGGGTGTAGCGACGCCGCCGCCACCGCCGCCGCTGAGCCCACCGCCTACGAGGGCGTTACCTAAGACGCCACCGGCGAGTGTGTCGACCCCGCCGCCGCTGACACTGCCAGCAAGGGGGTCGGCTAGAGGGTCGCCTGCGCCGGGCTCCGTCTCACCGCCGCCAGGGGCGCTGGGGAGGATAAGAGGAGAGGGGAAGGGTTCGCACCCTGGGCTGTTAGGGCTGCGAGGGCCTGCGGTCGCTTCTGCTGCGGGCACTGATACGGGATCGTCGTATCGCCATGAGCATGGCAGGTTGCCGGGGTATTCTTTTGCCCAGGAACCGCCTGCTAATGAAACGGGAGGGAGGTCTCAGCGGCACCGGGATTCAAGAGGAAGTTGGGGAAGCTGGAGCGGGGTTGGGACGGTGGTCGGCAGTGTTGACTACCATGTCAGCAGTGCCGGCCACGTCAATGCTATGGCAGAGAGTGTGACGCCGGTGGGGGCAAGGGAAGGGAACAACACTGGTGCTAGAGAGCAGCATGTCAGCCCCAGGACGAGCGTCAGTAGTGATGTGACGGCGACCGGGGATACGATGGTGTCTGCGGTGTCGAGGATGTCCAGTACGAGAGATGATAGTGTTGGAAGGGGGATCTAATGTTCGATATTGGGGGGGTGGACAGGGGAGGTAGAAGGGGTCAAAGATAGAAGGCGTTTTATTCTAGGAAAAAAAAGGCACCCAGGTAGGTAGGTATCCGTAGTCAACAAACATGTGAAGGTACTAATATTGTTGCCTTGGAAATTTGGGGGCTGAAGATACAGCGTGTCAGATCCTCACGAAACAAGGCGCATTGGCGGCAAGAGAGCACAGTTGGTAATGAATGAATGGGTTGGAAGTTCTCTTCTACTTCGTACTCTTATTGCGAGTAGAAGACTGGATGGAAATAATGATATCGTGGATAGATGGCACTCCATGAATGCACATCGTTGCATAGTATGTAAATGTAAAAGTACGGAATAAATGACAGAGCAGTGCAGAAACAAGGAAGTCCAACAGGAATCTTGAATCCTGCTATGAATCAAGTGCTTAAATGCTTGAAATGCTTGGATGCGGATGCAGGAACCTGGCACGGCTGGAAGGCCGCTGAAGCTTCCAACAGACTGGAACAATGTGGGGCATCTCTCCTTCATTCTTGGCACTGCCACCCAATCAGTTGCTGCAAATCTGAGCATCTCCCGCCCAGGAAACCGCGGGCTAGGCCCAACTGGACCTTCTTCCAGAGAAGTCTCTAAATCGACGGTGTCCCCTTCATAATATGACGGTGTCTAACCTAATTTAGTTAGGATTGTCGAGGCCCTCTACAGCAAAAATTTGCAGCGACGTACCCGAAACCCACCAGTTCAACCGCCAATCCAACTGACGCATTTTATAAGTTCAATCAAGATAGCGATCCACGATATCTTGGTGGTTGAATCGCCCGCCCTTGGTCCCCGCAATGCGACCCCCCGAAAGCGTTTTAGCTGTTTCTATTCCAATTCCATTAGCTTCAATTTTTATAGTGTTTCTTGAGCGATTCGACCGCATTTGCATCTTCCAGCGGCTCAGTCTATCTTGCGGCGTGGTCTCTGGGCGCCAGGCAGGGTTAGGTACTTCGCTGCAAACTTTTGCTGTATTTGACCTGGGTGGGCCTGGTCGATCCTCACTGCATCGGGTTAGACACCGTCATATTATGGAAAGGACACCGTCGATTTAGAGACTTCCTCTTCCAGGCAGGGAGCGGCATGAAGCGCAGTCCTGCATGACACACTCGTGCAACACCGAAACCGCCTGGAGCTTCCAATGACGGCGGCGACGGCCGATTATTGAGATTTCCAAGGTTCCATCGCGGAATCTCACCTTGTTTTTGTTTCCACCTCTACTTTCCTGCAAAACAAAGCCATTATATCACGTTATCACGTTGACAAGAGGTGGGATGGGCCTAAGCGCATGCTGCTGAATTGCCCCGCTGCAGCTCGGTTGTTTATTGCCCGCAACACCATCCCAAATACGCGATTCACAACCTACGATGCGACAATTTGACACGACGACATGGAGACGACGACAGCTGCTTTTTCGGCGCCCCTTGAGCGCTCTGTATCACAACAATCTGCCACGTCAATAAGGAGCCATCGATCGACCGCCCGCACGCGGAAGAAGCTGACATCACAGCCGTCGAGCTCGGCATCCTCCATCGCCCCCTCCGACAAGTCATTGACCTCGTTCCCCTCCTTCTCTCCCGACTCGCCCCGCGAAGAGGGAACCAGTTATTTCCGCGGCGGCAATGATATGACGCCGGTGGTCTCACCTCGGAAAGCGTCTGGGCTAAGCCTGGCCGCTTCTGACAAGGGACAGGAAGAAGAGGGGCAAGGACCGGAAGAAGGGGAAGGGCAAGGGCAAGGGCAGGAGCAAAACAAGCAAAACAACCAACAGGACCAGTTGCAACTGTCTACAACTGTCGATCATCTCACGAACACGGCGGTGTCGCCCGCGCGCGGCGCCCTGTTTGAGGATGCGCCGCTAGCTTCGCGCAAAATCCCTGGGGCTTTGCACCTCGCCGATGACGAGCATATCGAGCGCTTGATCACCCGCCATGGCGCGGTCAACCTCGTACGCCAGATTGCCGAAGACTTGGCTCAGCGGGATGTTCAGATTGTACACATGCGCCGTCGCGCAGAGGAGCGGGAGCGGGCGCTGCGCAAGATCGTCCTGGAATGTGGCCTGTCCAGCCTGGATATAGAGACACGGCTCCGGGCCATGGAACAGGAAGCAAAGGCAAACGGGACGTCGAGGCGAGGGTCGAGGGAAGGACTTTCGGATCTTATGACTGATGCGATGGCCCAAGACCTCCGACACCCCTTCCCCAGTCACGTCTTTGACGACGCCACCATCCGGCCGAGCTCGGTGCCCTTGCCTACCGGTGCAGGAAACGACACTGCGAGAGGCTCGACACGAGGGTGGAAGGATTACCTTTGGGGCGGCGGCGGCAACACGGCCAAAAAGTCTGGACGAACTAATAACACAGTGAGAGAGGCCAGCAAACAGCCGACCGCCGTTGTGAAAGCGACACCAACAGAGCGACGGCCGGCGCTCCAGGAAGACCTGTTCAACCCCCCCGAGGAGGGTTCTGTGCGTAGCTCTAGCAGAGCATCCAGCGTCAACTCGAGCAATGCCTCCCGGAAGCCGTCGCTAGCTAGTATGGCTTTGCGGCTTGTGGCTGGAGGCGCAGCAGCGGGGCGTGATAGCGATACCCGCGGACGCACAACCAACGCCCAGGACAAGGATCTGATGAGAACACAATCGAGCTCAAGCCTCAGCATGAGTGGTCCAACCCGCGCCGTATCAGCGCAGGGTGGCCCGAAGGCTCTGATGGCAATGCGCCGACCCGCCGGGCCCGTCCGGCCCATCGACGTTCCATCGCGAACACAGCTCCCGGAACGCTGGGACACTATGGTATCGACCCCTGGCGGAGACCCGGTTGCACCACACCAGAACTACGGCCCCGTCGAGATGGACACCATTCTGCCGCCCGAAGCCCAGCCGCCAACCTTGACACACATCTACAACAATCACGTCGAGCGCCGACTTTCTCACGGATCGCTTTGGTTTCATCTACGACCAGCGACGGAAGAAGCGCGAGCGAGAGGCCGCGCAAATGGCCCGGCCATGCCAAAAAGAACAGCCGTGCCGAAATGATTCATGGACGGCACGGGCTTTCTCCGGTGCTGTTGGAGGACAGCTCCAGCGGAAAAGTGAGCGTTGGGAGCGACGGGCGGCCCGGCACGCCCTGTTCCTCCGAAGAGCCTCGTGAGGACACCAAGCCCAAGAGGTGGCAGGACTATCTCAAGATCGCGACCTTTCCGACGGAACTGCTCTCGCACACGCCTCTGATAAGCGCTCAGGGCTTTGAGGTGCTGGAAGCCGCCGAGGCGCCCAAGTCGCCGGGCCATTCACCCAGCATGATGTCGGAAGACCGAGGATTCCTGCCGTCTGCGACAACCACGGCGGCCATAACACCAAGCGACACCGAGATCCAGCCCCGACGCGAGGGTGAGCAGCCACCTGCCGCAACCCTTGCGAAAGAAGACGCGGAGCCGGTTAGGATGCTCCTCGAGAACCTAAACAACCTCCACGACACCTTACAACGGGAAAAGACAGTACGATGGAACGACTTCCTACGAAAGGTCAGAGCAGAGCGGAAACGAGACGGCGAAGCCGCAGCTGCTGCTGCTGCCGCGGCCGCCGAAGCCCGCTTCCAACGCGCCACGGCCGTCATGCCCGAAACCCGCCTCGGCGACGGCGAACTGATCGGCGTCGCCAGCCTCGGCATCCAAGGCAAAGTCGGCCGCGCCAAGGCCAACGAGTTCCGCTCTCTCGTCCTCGGCGGCGTCCCCGTCGCCTCGCGCTCCAAAATCTGGTCCGAATGCTGCGGCGCCAACGCGCTGCGCATCCCAGGCTACTACGCCTCGCTCATGGCCCGCCCGGAATCATCCGACGACGCCCAGGTCGTCGCCCAGATCAAAGCCGACATTACCCGCACCCTCACCGACAACATCTTCTTCCGCAAAGGGCCAGGCGTCCAAAAACTCCACGACGTCTTACTCGCCTACTCCCGCCGCAACCCCGACGTCGGCTACTGCCAGGGCATGAACCTAGTCGTGGCCAACCTCCTCCTCATCACCCCCTCCGCCGAGGACGCCTTCTGGATCCTCTGCTCCATGGTCGAAACCATCCTGCCGCCGCACTACTTCGACCATTCCCTGCTGGCCTCCCGCGCCGACCAGGTCGTGCTGCGCCAGTATGTCGCCGAGCTCCTCCCCAAACTCTCCGCCCACTTCGACGACCTGGCCATCGACCTCGAGACCATGACCTTCCAGTGGTTCCTCTCCCTCTTCACCGACTGCCTGTCGGCCGAGGCCCTGTTCCGCGTCTGGGACGTCGTGCTGTGCTCGCCGCTGGACGCCGCCGCGTTCCTGTTCCAGGTCGCCCTCGCGCTGCTGAAGCTGAATGAGGCGCACCTGCTGCGCTGTGAGAGCCCTGCCGAGGTGTATACGTACATCAATCATGAGATGACCAATCATGCGATTAGTATTGATGGCTTGGTGCAGGCGAGTGAGGCGTTGAGGCGGGCTGGTGAGGAGGGATGAGGTGGAGGTGAGGAGGAGGAGGGCTGTGGAGGGCGAGATGGGTGGTGGTGGTGGTGGGGGGATGCCTGTGGAGGTGCAGGTGGAGGGGAGGGGGGTGGATGAGACGGTGGTCAAAAACAGTGGTGAGGGGGGTGGCGGTGTGGCGCAGAAGGCGGGCGTGGTTCCCGCTGTGGTGAGCCAGGAGGTGGTTATGGGCGGGCTGAGTAGGAGTGCTAGTCGCGCGCCTAGCCCCGCGGGGGAGCGTAAGGGTGGCGAGGGTAGTGTTGGCAGTGGGAGTGGTGGTGGTGGTGGTGGTGGTGATCTGCTGACCCCGGGAGGGGCGAGTGGATGAGAGTATCTCAGTATGCATCTCGGAATTGGTGCTGGGGCTGGGCCGCCCATTTGCTTACAGTGACGGAGTTTCCTTTGTTTGACATACATATGGGCTATGGCTGGCAGTTGGGGCTGGCTTCATTTGCGTTCGCTCATTCATTGCATTGGCGGAGCTCTGTGGCGGATTTATGACAGGACTGTTTTCTCCTTTTAGATTGGGCCTCTTACAGTCTACGATACCCGAAGTTTCCTAGGAGGTGATGAGATTAGAAATGCGATCATTTATGCGGCTTTGTGGGTTGTGTTCGTCGTGGTTGCCTGTGGGATGCAATTGTTTTTATTGATGGCTTTGATTGCTAAAGGAAAAGTTCTTGTTGAAGGAAAAGTTCACATGTCCAGACATTCCCACTCTCAGCTCATATTCTCTTTACTAAGGACGTGATAAAATCCTGATCTTTGTGTTCATTTGATGCTAAGTTGATCAGTTGGCCAAGAGAACGGATAACCCTATAGCCCTTTTGAGCTATTTGCGGCCCAATATCTGAGAGTAATTTGATGTACTCGTCAGGATGCCACCGTGTGATTCTTCCGTACAATGATTTTTAAACCCACAACTGCTTGGAAATGCCCAATAACACCATATAATGCAGCCAAACGGCTCGCTTCTAGTTTCCTCCGCAATATACTCCACAAATCTCCATTCGAATTCACACGGCTGAGCCTAGGAGGCTATGAGACTCTGCCAAAGTCAATTGTCATTGTCCCCCTCTTCCCTCTGTAAGGGGGGTTCCAAACCCGTGATATCTCTCTCTGAGCAGCGATGGCGGCACCGCATGCAACCGCACCTGGCCTAAGCCGACCGATCTCTTGCCACCACGTTCTGGGCCTTGACCCATTGACCCTCCTGTGCTCAGACCTCCTGGTCTACCTTCCAACACGCCCTCGTTTCCAGGGCTAGGTGAGTTTGTGGAGCTGGGGGAGTTGGTTAACGCCGGGTGGGATCCGCGCTGAGATGAGGGAGTAGCTGTGGTCTTGGCCGAGCTCAATTATCTGGGAGCCGTCTTTGTTGTGGAGGCCGTCCATGTGTAGGCCTTCGAGGACTGTGAGGTCGGTGAGGGACTCCAAAGAATGCGGCCGCGGCAGCGGACCCACGTGCTGAATTGAGACCTTGTCGTGGATCTCAAACCCGTAACCGAGTGTTAGGGTTTTCAGGCGTAGGGGTTGGCTGTCGGCTGCCTGGTATTGATGGCACAGTGTCCCCAGGGCGTCGTGAGGGCCGTTCGGGAGGTTATTTATCGTGTAGTATTGGATCGGCCTTGATTGCCCACTGGGCGCGATGCTTGCCAGGCGGTGGCGGAGGGAGAGATGAAGGTGAGAAAGGCTCGACGAGCCTTTGAGGAGAGTGACGACGTTTTGGAGGAACGGGGAGGGGCGGCGACCGTCGTACTGAATGTTGTTGAGGAGCAGGACGCGCAGGTTGGTGAAATTGAACACCGGGGGCCAGATGGATATCTAGGCCGAAGTTGACCGTGTTGCCCAGGGGGATCGTGTAACTTGGGTCATTGCGGACCCGGAACTTCCACTCATCCAGATTGTAAGCGGGGACGGAAAGGAATCCGAAGGTATCATCCCGCGAGGCGGTGATGTCAAGAGCCGCGAGCTGGGGGTGGTCTGTAACAGCAAAGAGTCAGTCGGCTGACTGAATAAAAACTATTAATAGCACCTTGAAAACTCACGGCGGTGGAGGAGGTCCACCAGGTCGAGGACTCGGGGTACGTCCCGAGCGACGAAGTTCCGGAGGCGTGGTGTCCTCGTAAGGACCTCCTTAAGGCCGGTGAAGAAGGAGTCGACGCCCTCCTTAGCGAGGAGCCACCTCGCGCTCGCCGCGGTGCTCGCCGATGCCTCCCATCGTCCCATTGAAATCTCCCGAAAGAGACCGGGGGCCACCACGCGCATCTCAACCCGGAGAGAGGTGGTGTTGCGCTGCAAGAAGGGCGCGAAACGGTCCCAGAAGGGACGACGGTCGGCCCACCTCGGGTCGGCGTACAGGTATGGCGGCTTGATCGCCGCCCAGAGGTAAAATTGAGCAGCGCGGTTGAAGCGCCTGCTCGTCAGCGCCGCGTTGCGGAGGTCCTCAAGGTCGTCGAGGAAGCCGAGGATGTGTGCGCCTAGCTCGAGGACTCCTACAACATCTTCGACGGTGACGAGCGCCCCGAGGTTCCCGGGCATCCTTGCTCTAGTTGGCATTGGGGTCAGACAGCAAGAAATAAGAGGAGTAGAGGTTGACGAAGGGGGGGGGGTTGTCTGGTCGGCTGGAGCGGTGGGGAGGTTTGGGAACGAGAAGGTTTGGGAGCGTAGACGGAGGAGAGAAATTCAAACTCGGGTCATAGGGGGAAGAGAAATTAACGAAGAGAATCAGCAGATTCCACAAACTTCCCATAATTATTGAATTATTCTTGACACGACCAAGCGCGTCTTCTAGTGTGCTCAGACGAAAGGAAAAGTCACATAACAAGCACCGTATGAATCCAGAACATGATCAACAGCATAATGAGTGATAAGCACAGAATGGTGAGGCTTATCTCAATACCATATAAACTATATGAGTTACTTGTCCCTGGGATATAGACGGTTGCTGTGTGAGGTTTGGCACAAGTATATTCACACGCCCTACCCACTTGGTCCTTCCCAAAAAGAGTTTTTAGGCTTAGATATTACTTGTGAGCTCTTGTTTACAAGGGAACTACGATATAGGAGACATGTATGGAGCCCGTTTTTTACAACATAAAACAAACAGACATCTTTCTCTCAATACCTGTATATTTGTGGCCGGCCAGCCATTCACAACTACCATTTTCTCCTCACACGCCACTCCAGCGTATCTCACCAGCCACAATCACAACCTGCATTTGATCACGATAGGCATAAGAAAAGAAAGCCATTAATAAGTACCTAGGTAACTCAGCTCTACCGCACAAACAAGATCTACCCCTTCCCAACCCCAACCCACACTCCACCCACAAACCAACTTCCACCCCCTACCATAGTAAATAACTCCCCACCACCTACCTACCCCCTCCCCTCCCTCCCCTTCTCCCTCCACCAACTCCCCAACCTCTCCACCCCCGCCCTACACCACCCCAACCCCCCCTCCTCCGCCGCCACCCACCAACTCTCGCCCACTCCCAGCCCATCGCTCACATACTTCCGCAGCGACCCCCCTTCCCCAAAATGATTCTTCACCCCCAGCAGCAACACCACACCCCCCTCACGAGGGGTAAAACCCTCCGGATCCAGGTACACCGTCAGCAGCACCTGCTTGGGCGTGCTCATGTCGGTCAGGCGGGCCGTGCGCTGCACGAAGGAGGGGCCGATGTGGGAGGGCTGGACCGGGGAGAGGGAGGTGAGGATGGCGAGCACGTTGACCATCCAGTTTTGGCGGTAGGGGAGGGATGGGATTTGGGAGAGGGGCGTGAGTTTGACGAATTGCGTGGCGGAGGTGGGGAGCCAGGGGCGCGGTTTGGTTATTAAGGGTTGGGGTTGGGGTGGTTGTTGCTGGGGTTGTGCTTGTGGTTGTGGTTGGGCGTGTTGGTGGTTTTGGCGGCGGTGGTCGTTTTGGTTCTGCTTGATGATGGATGCTTGAAGTTCTTGTCGGGGGTCGGGGGCGGAAGTAAGAATACGGCGTTGTGACGCTCGTTCGGCGGATACTGCGAGGGTTTCGAACGCCGAGTCGGAGTCGGAAGTGTAGTCTAGTTCGTTCGGATCCCGCTGCGTAGATTCTGGCGGGTCAACTCCCGGGGGCCCGAAGTTTGTGGTGGTTGTTTCTCGTGTTGCGGCACCTGTGGTTTCTCCGTTCCCTTCAACTGCCATCAGCTGATCGATCAGCTCGTCATCCTCATACTCTTCCGCTTCTTTGCCCACATCTTCTCGAACCTCATGCGCCACAACCAGCTCCCCTTCTGCCTGCCCCAAACCTTCCTCACCCCTCTCGAGTTGCAGCCGCCTCTCCCTCTCCGCCTCCTCCCTCTCCATCCTCAACATTCCAAGATACTCCTCATTCCACCCAACGGTAACCATATCCCCCACCACCAAATACACCACCATCCCTCTCCCTCCCCCCTCCCCCATCCCTCTCTTCCTCTCCCTCTCCCCTTCCCAACGCACCGAATCCCCCACTCCATCATCAGCCACCTCCCCCATCCCCGCCACCTCCACCTCCCCCAACCAAAACCGATCCAACCTCACATAACACCCCTCATACACCCCACCCCCATCCACAAAACAATGAATCTCCCCCCTCACAAAAGCCTGCACACACAGCTCCCCGTCCCCCAGCAACAGCCTCACCGCCCGCTCCCGACCCCTCCGCCGCCGCGACTGCCGCCGACCACCACGGAGACCAGTCCCCGACCCAGACCCAAGACCGGAACTTAAACCGTCCGCCGCAACCGGGATGCTGCGCTGGATCGACTCGACTAGGAAAACGGAGCCCGGCACACAGTAGCGGGTACGGAGGATGTCGGAGATGAGGGGTTTGGGGTCGAGTGGGGTGGTGGGGTCGAGGGAGACGATTGGGTTCATGGTTTTTGTTTCTCGCTCTTTTTCTTTTTCTCGTTCTTTTCCTTTGTTTCTTACTCTGGTAGGGGGTGGTTGTGGTTGTGGTTGTGGTGGCGCGAGGTTAGGGTTAGGCATTTTAGTAAAATGTTAGCATGACGCCTGTCAGATGTTGAAAAGGAACTGACGGTACGAATGGATGGTGTGTGTTTACATGGTAAGATGATAGGAGGTGGTGGTTGCCGAGCAGCTGGCAGAAATTTACCGTTACGCTGCCACTTGGAGGAGTACGATAGGAGACGCGCTTGACGCGTCGAGGTGAAGTGCTGAACCCTAACCCCAGTTCGTCAAGGAGAGTGAGGCAAGCTACGGCCGTTGTCGTTGAGAGCACTCTCCGATACCAACACCATTCAAAACTGGACGAGAAAGCACCGGGACAGCAACATTGTAACACTCCCAGAGGCAGACGGCAGCCCGATCACCGCCACTCCCGCACCGTGTAACGCACTTCTGCTCACATAATAGGTATTCCGTCAGGTATCGAAACTAGCTAGCTCTCTATTAAGCACGGAGGGCCGGGGTGATTAGTGAAAAAGAAAAGAGGCAGCAAAAATATGCGAAGGAGCTTCGGATACTAAAAAGAGAATAGGGGGATAATGAAGTCCAACCACCGAATACGATTGCCAACAAGACGTAAACACCATAGGTCAAGGGTTAATGACCTGTAAACCGCATCGAATTGCGCCGCGCTGTTCCTCCCCACAACCCTGCCTCGACGCCGTATTCGGTTGGGGGGGGTTTTGGCACCGTTCTGCCGGGATATCAAAGTTTCGGATTCGTTCAGACTAAGAGGGACACTGTGCAAATGCGTCCGGGAAGAAGGCCCGGGGCTTAGTAGCCGTTCATGGTCATCCGTTGCGAGCTGCGGCTCAGCTCGCGATCCGCCGACGGGCTGATGGGCCTGCTGCCATGTCCCTGCGCGCTGCTCTCCTTGAGGGCAAGGAGCTGCTTGGCGCGGAACGTCTCGTAGTGGATCTGAGAAGTCGTCTCGATGAGGTCTTGGAGGTGCGTGCGGAGAAGGAAGTTGCGGAGATAGACGAATTCGCAGTGGTTCTCGTCCTCAACGTTGATAACGCCCCACCGGTTCTGACGGCCGCGGACCTGCTTGCCATTGACGATGATGGACTTCTCGGAACCGACCACGGCGAAGGGAATCAGGCCCTGCTCGATACGTTAGCTATTGTTCTTCCACTTCACCAACCGGGCACTCGAAACCCACCTCAATCTGGTTGTTGACGGCGCGCTCCTCATCGTCGAACTCGTCGTTGTCGTAGGGGTACATCTTCAGGTTGTGGAACGCAAACTCCTCCTTGATGCGCTCCTTGAACGCCTGCCGCTCTTCCAGGGTGAGCGTATCAGCCTTGGCGATCACGGGGACGACGTTGACGACATCGGACAGCTTCTTCAGCACGACAATATCGATGGGCTTAAGCGAGTGGCCCGACGGCTGGATGAAGAACAGGCAGCAGTGGATGCGCGTGTCCTGGATGTACCGTTCACGCTGCGCCGTGAGCTCCTTCCGAAGATACGCAGAGTGTTGGTCCTTGATGTACTTGACGATGGGGTCCCAGCAGCGGTCGTTGTTGATTAGGTCGCCATAGCCGGGGGTGTCGACGATGTTCAGCCGCAGACGGACGCCGTTCTCCTCGATGATATGCGAAACAGACTGGATCTCCGTGGTCGACCGGATAACCTCATCAGGGTTGAGCCGACCCTTGGACTCGATGAGGTGCGACGCGAAGATGGTGTTGATCAGTGTCGACTTCCCCAGACCCGTTTGGCCTGCAATGCGAGACACGTCAATCCCGGCTCGTATTCAAAGTGGAGCTAGCCATCAGTAAGGAGAGGGACGCGAGAACTAACCAACGCAGATGACGTTGAACTGGAAACCGCGCTTGAGCAGCTTGCGCTCAATCTGGGATGTGATGCTGTCGAAACCGACATGGCTTTGGGGGTAGATGGTGGCAGCGGGCATCGACGCCATTTTTTTCGTGTTGGTTTGGGATAATTTGGGGTCCTATTCCAAAAAGTAATCGAGATTCGCTTGTCGCGACGTGGAGGTGACCTCTAGATGGAACTCGGGGACGACGGGGTCCGGAGGCAACGAATTGAAGGCGGGTGGATGCGGTCGGGTGTGGTGTTGAAAGGGAATTCTTTGTACCTTCCTGTCGGCAGCTTCTGTCCAGCAATAATTTCCGTCAAGGGGGTCGCTGAGCTGGCTGGGGAAAGGGGGAGGGAAGTGGGCTGCTCGTGATTGGCCTGTGGGGACCCTGCCCCAGGCACAAGCTTGATCGAGTTAGAGCGTGCAGTGAGCACCCGAATTGGAGTGGACCGTGCCAGCCCTGCCGGCGGGCATGTTAAACTTTGAGATGCATCCGACAGTTTTTCTGGGCGACCAAGACGACGGCAAAATCCACGACGGCATCCGGCGAAGCGACGACGACAGGGCATGCAGAGGCCCCAACCCCAGCGGAAGAATCACGGAATTTGAGAAGTTCAATTGAACTTGGGCTCCCTGCCGGATCTACGGACCAGAAACCGAAGTTTCGGTCTCTCACACGGCTCAACATGGCGGCGTTGACAGCACCAGCCATGAGGATGGCCCCCTCCAGCTCCCTTCTCCCGAGGTTTCTAGCGCCCACGCTGTTCTCGACATCAAGGATACAGCTGCATGTTCGGCAATTCTCGACCCCCTTATTCCCGTCCTTCGTCCTCGCCGTCCCCGTCGGTTTCCAACTCGGGCTCCCCTCGTTGGGGTCAATTCTCGGAGATATTTGGGAATCCGTGCTCAGGGCAGTACCCAAGAAGAAGACATCACACATGAAGAAGAGGCACAGGCAAATGGCGGGCAAGGCGTTGAAGGATGTCAACTCTTTATGCAAGTGCCCTGCTTGCGGCGAAATCAAGCGGATGCACTATCTGTGCCCGAACTGCGCGAAAAGTAAGAGGGGCCAGTTACGAGACGAAACTTCCCAGACTAACCAGTATGCAGAGCTCAATGAAATGATGAACAAGCAGGCTCGGGAGCAGGCGGATTGAAGCAGCGCATGTAAAGGATTTTAAGGACTACGTGGCTTGCGTTGCTCAACGGGAATTAGCGCCGGAGGTGCATCCGTCAATTCATTGCCTAGGCTTTATCTTACAGGCGTTGACGGGATCTGGTGTACATGTACTGTAACAATATGAGCGGCTGGTTGTTGGGCAAGCCGCCTTTTGTCACCATGTGACAATTTCTGGCAACTCTGTGCGAGAAGGAGGAAAAGATGAAACGCCCTCGCAGAAAAGCGCTGGGTAATCTTGGCAGTTCAAACCATGTCCCACGAAACACTCTTGTCAGTGTTGATAATTCTGAGGCCGGCAAATTGATAGCTCTGCTCTGACGTCTGAATAAACGGGATCTCGCTGCAACTACCCCACCATTGCTCCTGCAGCTGCTTCGCTGCGACCTTGCAAGCGACAGCTCGAATTCCCCAACCCAAACTACAAACAACCGAAAATCCATCTATGGGCAGGTGACAATGGCAAGAGCACTTTCCAATCAGTACTGAAAATACTATTTCTAACGTTACTTAGTCGAAACAATATCTCACCGCGCACACGGTGGACGACGGTACGCAGCGCAACCCCGCCATCCATCCATGCATTCCTCACCTCAAGCTTCCCACTAACCAACCCCCCCAACCTCACAGCCCACCCAGCCGAGATCTTCTCTCTCGCACCGACCCCGACCACCCTCCTCTCCGCCAGCGGCTCCTCCGCACTGCGCGTGCACAGCACCACGGACGCGACCTTCCCGCTGCAACAAACCATCCCCGACGCCCACAAGCTCGGCTGCCACCACGTGTGCACGGCGCGGGGCGGGGCCGGCACCATCGCCGCGAGCGTCGGTTTCGGCGGCGAGATCAAGGTCTGGGCCTGCGGCAAGCCCGGGTCGGAGGAGGCAAAGGAATGGCAGCTGCAGTGGGAGCTGCCGCCCTCCAAGACGGAGGGTGGTGATGTGTGGGCCGTAGCGCTGAGTGCCGATGAGGGGTATCTGGCGTGCACGACGAGTGATGGGCGCATTCATGTGTGGGATATTAGTGGCCGGGAGAAGATCCAGACGTACGAGACGGGCGCCCGGGGTGGGGGGAGTTTTGCGATGGCGGTGGATTTGAGTCGTGATGGGCGGCTGACTGCGAGTGGTCATGAGAGTGGTGGGGTGTATGTGTTTAATAATGATGCGGGGCGGATGGTGTATTCGCTTTCTGGTGAGTTGGTACTGGGACTTGGTGGGTGTTGGTTGGGTTTGCTAACAAGGTGGTAGGTCTGGCGAAGCCGGTCAGGGCGGTTGCGTTCTCCCCTGGGTGCAAACGTCTTGCGGCGGCCGGCAATGCGGGCGTCATCGCGATCTACGATATGGAGCACGGCGAGCATGTGGGCAACCTCACAACACCGACCAGCAGACCCGCGTGGATCACCTCGCTGGACTGGAACGACACCGGGGAGTACCTCCTGAGTGGGTCGCTTGATGGCAAGGTCAAGGTGTGGGATGTAGCACGCGGCGTTTGCGTTGCGACACACAGCGAGACGGACACGGCTCTCTGGGGCGTGAGGTGGCTGCCCAAGACGGAGCGGGCTCTCGGACCCGGTATGGGCAAGAGCGAAATGTTTTGCGCCGCGGGCGCGAGCCGGAGCCTTGCGTTTTACCGGGAAGCTACTGGGTCTTGAGCATTAGGGGGGGTTTTGCTGCTTTGCTGGGTGGATTGGGAGATCTCGACATGGCATTTGCGAGGGGCGGTGGCTCTGGACGGGGATAGAGAAAACGATGATATGACGCTGAACTGGACGACCCGAAAGAGAGCTCCATTCTTTGCCCCCTAGGCAGTTGGAGATAACGAGCTACGTCCAGAAGCCCCTTAGAGGCGGCAAAAGTGCTGCGAACAGGATCCCGTATTGCACCAGCTTCGTCCTTGACCCAGTTCGCGGTGGAAATTCCATATCTAGGCGGGATGCACGAACGAGCTTCGATTTGATATTGCCCGAAAAGCTCTCCCTTTTGAAATGCACCCCCGAGGATTGGGATCATGAGATTCGGCAGGTTGGTTTGCACGGAACCCGAAGGGTAAACGATTTTTTACATAACTAGCAAGAGAGCCATCTCCAACCTGAAGATGGCACCTCATGCTTCAGGGAAATGAAATCCGTCGGGCGGTTAATTGCTGGCGAACAACCTCTGCAATTCCGGACTCAATTCTCGCCCAGGGGCTGAAACCGGAACGAAGTTTCGCCAGTCTTACCAGGGGGGGTGGCTCTGGCAATTGTCGTCCCTCTTCAGGGTTCACTGCCTACCTAACGCAAATGCGAGTGCCTGTCTGCTAAGTTTGTGAGAGCACCGAGCAATTCAGCTCACGTGAGTTGGCGCATCAATCGTGATAGGCACGTTGCCCCGCCAGCGGCTCGCAGTGTCGGGGCGTCCAGCCGTAATTCGCATTCCAAGCCTTGCCTGCCTTGACCTCATTCAATCCGTCTCCAACCTCGAATTGACCAGTTTCCGCCTTCTCTTCTCCCGCCCTGCCTCTATAACTACATCATACGAATCCCACCCGAAATACTCTCTCTATTCACAAAACAACCTGACGTCACCGTCGCAATGGTCACCACTCGCAGATCAGCCCGGTCTTCCACCGGCCCCGGCAAACAACAAACCCTCAGTTTCAAGCACAAAGTCACCAAAGCGATCCAGACTGGCAAGGAGGGCTACAAATCCCCCTCCCGCGCAAAGGAGTACATCCCCGAACCGTCGCCAGAGCCGACTTCCCACAAGGACAATGTAGCCAAGAAACTCTTCCCATCGGAGGAACACAACGAGGAGGACGCCGACGACGAGACCCCGACATCCACCGACGACGAACAGAAGAAGGCCGCCACCACCGCAACAGCGCCGCAGGCACAGCGTGATGCCGATGTCGCCAGGGCGGAGAAGATCAGCGACCGGGCGATCGAGCAGTACTGGAAGGAGATCGAGACGGGCCGCGAGGCGAGGGCCGTGCACAAGAAGCACACGCAGGGGTTGACGACGGGCGAGAAGGTGCTGCGGTACTTTGATGTCAGCTCGCACTATGGGGTAGGTTTAACCGTTTGCCTTTTGCACGGTCATGTTGTGTTGCTGGGAGAAAATGCTGATTGTTGATAGCCTTGCATTGGGATCGCGCGTCTCAAGCGCTGGCAGCGGGCGCAGAGGTTGGGCTTGAACCCGCCGCTTGAGGTGCTCGCCGTGTTGTTGAAGGAGGAGGCGAAGGGGAATACGGAGATTGAGAAGGCGCATATGGATGAGCTTCTGAACTCGGCGGCGGTTGGGTCAGTTGGGGTATGAGGCGGCGAGCAGGGGCGCCGCGCCGGGATTTGCAGGAGTTATACGATGGCCATGATTGCTTGCAGAAAGGAGTTTGGGAGTTGGTGGAAAGGAACGATTTGTCTAATTTGCTTTTGGCCTCTAACCCTGGGGAATTGTCTAGCTTTGTCCTTTGCCGTCGAACTGGCTGGAGATCAGTTCTTCTAACATATCTAGCAAACACTTCAGTACCAGATACTTCTTGTCTGGTGATGTGGGACAATCTCCTTTCCTGAGTCTTCCATTTCCTTCATCGTGTCGTACAGGAAGAAATCCAAGAGGATGGCGTTGATGTGAGTTTTGGGGTGTTGTTTCGCAATCTCCCTGCGGAGCAATTCTACACACCAAATGCTACAAGCTGGGAAAAGTTAGCATAAAGCCTCTATCCGGATAGCCGACACTCCTACCTCGTAGCTGCATTTCCCAGCTCCCTCCTTGCGGGATGTCCTTTTTAGCTCGTATGGCGAGATCCAACGCGGGGCTGTAGTAAAGGCACCCCATATTGTGTAGAATCTGGGGCACGCGGTAGTCCGCAAACATGGTAATCTTGTCGATATCCCGGAACTCTCCGTAGTCCTCGCCCTCGAAGCAGGCCCAGAGGTCGGCAACCAGGATCTGAGCCCGTTTGAGGAAGCGAATTGGTTTCCGCCGTCCCTCAAAAGTGTGCTCATCGCGAAAGCACTTGAAGTCCCGCGCCAGAATGTTGACCAAGCCGGCAGCGGATCCATTCGCCGCGTCCACCAAGTTTATGGGGTGGCATTGGTATTTCTGAGGGGCATGTTAGATTTCGACCCGCAAGAGGAGGACACACTCCTGACAACGGTCCTCTCGACGAACTGACAACATACTTCATACAGCACCTGCCCAGCCTCACGCAGACAGGCTAGCCGTTCTGCCAACAACGGCATCTCCTCGTCAGTGCACGACCTGAAGACCTTTTTCAGGACGTCCAAGGTGCATTCCTCTTCATTCTGCCAGAAATGCGGGTCCGTAATGGGAATTCCTTCGTAATATGCTAATTAGGGTCTCATTCAATTCCCGACAGGGATACTGTACAAACACAACGGACATCATCATTGACCTACCTTCGTCTATCGCCCGTTGCATCGCAGCCACCAAGCTCCAATACCCCGTCCACCGCTTGCCGCGGTACTCGACCGCAAACCGCTCCGCCCCGGACTTCTCCGACCAGAAGGAAAAGTTCAGCAGGTCCATGGTGAAGACAAAGGCGACGGTGTCCTCGTCCCCGATGTCGAACCGGTCGGGATGCAGCTCGTGGTCCGACCAAGAGGCGAGCGAGAACTGCTTCTGCTGCATCTGCGCGTAGATGACGGCGGCCGCGTTCTTGCACGAGCGCATGTCCAGGGCAACGTCGATGGAGTTGTCGTAGACATACTCTGCCCCCTCGAGCACGCCTGTCTCGGGCTCCTCGTTGAGGTTGAGCTTGCCCTGCAGGTGCTGCCGGAGGAGGGCAAGCAGTTCGAGATCGGGTTCGTCGTCTGACATTTTGGGATGGCTTGAACGTGGAAGGGGGGTTGTGGATAGAAATTGGGAATAGGAAGTTGGTTGGGTGTGGGAATGGTGGATGAGTCTTGGTGTCAAACGGGGCAAATAGTGAGAGTTGGAATTGTTGAAAAGGGGGAACGTGCACCGAGATTTCACAATCTCTGCACAAATTTGGCCACGTCAAAGAAAGGTCATGGTGTCATGTCATATTTTTGTTAGTTATCCAGATCATTTCGAGCATACTATACCCAAGCTTGAAACAATTAATAAATCGGATATCATCTTGTATGTGTATGCACAAGGGCTCGCAGGCGGCTGCGGATGTTCATGTCCCCTGACAGATTGAGACTTGCATCTGAACTTGCCCACATTCAAGGTTGAGGCGACTGATGGAGTGGACCCAAATATGGCAGGGCGGCCAATAGGAAAGTTACCAACCTGACTGGGGATCCAATTCGATGGATGGAAGTCAACGGAAGTTTCAAAATGCCTGGTGGCGCCAAGTACGCCGCTCGCGGTAAAGAGAACGGGGGAAAACTGAGACAAGATAGATAAGGCACCTTAAATATCTAGAGGGGTTGCACAAAGAGTTGCTGTTTTAAACTGACTGCAATTGAGCTCCTTCCTCGGTTTCCGTTCAATGTTGGTGGGGCTCGCGCTCGGACCAACCACTCTCAACCAACCCGCCCGTCGCGCTGTGGTTGCCGCGTTGACCCACTCACTCTTTGAATGCGACAAGCTGCCTGGTTCTTGATGCGACAAACCACCACGACAAGGCTCTCAAGGCCCAAGCCAATTCCTCACCCCTTTTGACCACACTCTTCCGATGGCTTTAACATAGGGCACTGGCCTTAGTGTGCAACCTGCGGTCTACTTTTCAACACCTCTTAATTCTTCTTTCCCCTCCGCCGGGGGATCATTGCATCATGGATCCAACGCTAGCCATTGACGGCAACGCAGCCTTGGTTGCGCCGCTTGCCCCGGTTGTGCCAGTCATGGCGCTGCCTTCACTGACTCGCGACAGTTTTAATTCGCAATCGCTGGGTCGCGGTTTGAACGCGCATGTTAAACAGGTGGGTACCCGAAAGTCAATGGCTTCGTTCGTCGTGCACCCACCCCATCTACAGCTTCGCTCCGAGGGTAACCCCTCCATCTTCTACAACCTACCAGACCCCCAACTATCCGTTCCTCTTCTTCCCGGGCACCGATCGTTTTTCGCATCATTATCCTTCGTATCCGGACACCCTTTACTGCCTACCTAGTTGTTTCTTTGCCTTGTTTGATCGCATCGCATACCCTCCCCCGAGATGTCGTCCGACATGGAACTTGACCCAGTGCCGGAACTAACCCAGCCAAAACAGTCGCGAGTGTTGATGGTTGGCGCTGGCGGCATCGGATGCGAACTCCTCAAAAACCTTGTTCTTACCGGCTTCGGAGAGGTTCACGTCGTTGACCTCGACACAATCGACCTCAGCAACCTCAACCGACAGTTCCTCTTCCGCCAAGAGCATATCAAGAAATCGAAGGCACTGGTATGGGTCCCACAACTGTTGAGCAGGCCGGGCTTGGATTAACAAGTGCGGTATTAGGTCGCAAAGGAAGTTGCCGAAAAGTTTAATCCGGCAGTCAAGATCGTCGCCCATCATGCCAACATCAAAGACGCCGAGTTCAGCATTGCATGGTTTAGCAGCTTCAGAATAGTGTTCAACGCGCTGGACAACCTCGAGGCGCGGCGCCATGTCAACAAGATGTGCCTGGCCGCCGACGTGCCTCTGATCGAGAGCGGGACCACCGGTTTCAATGGCCAGGTCCAGGTCATCAAGAAGGGGGTCACGGCGTGCTACGACTGCTCACCAAAGGAGACACCCAAGTCATTCCCCGTCTGTACCATTCGCAGCACCCCGAGCCAACCGATCCACTGCATCGTCTGGGGCAAGAGCTATCTTCTGAACGAGATCTTTGGGACAAGCGAGGACGAATCGGCTTTTGACCACTCATCCGATGCCGAGAACGCGCAGGAGATTGCGGAACTGAAGCGCGAGTCCGAAGCGCTACGGAGAATCCGCGACTCGGTCGGCAACCCCGAATTCCATGAGATGCTTTTCAACAAGGTTTTCAACACCGATATCGTTCGGCTGCGGTCAATGGAGGATATGTGGAAGTCGAGGAAGCCGCCGGAGCCGCTCGATTACAAAGATCTGTTGGAGAAGGCCAAGGAAGCGCTAGCGTCCAAGGAAGCGGTCTTGAAGGATGACCAGAAGGTCTGGTCGCTGGAAGAGAACTTGGTCGTGTTGAACGACAGCCTAGATCGGCTGAGCAAGCGAGTCCTCGACATGAAGAATACAGGGGATGGTCCTCCAGACGCGATCATCACTTTTGACAAGGATGATGAGGACACGCTGGATTTTGTCGCCGCAAGCGCAAATATCAGGTCGACATTGTTCGGCATTGACCGCAAGTCCAAGTTTGACATCAAGCAGATGGCCGGCAACATCATCCCGGCTATCGCAACGACGAATGCCATTGTGGCCCGGTCTCTGTGTCCTCGAGGCGTTCAAGTGCTGAAGGGCGATATGACAGGGCGAGAGAGGTGTTCCTGACGCATTTCGCACCCGCC
>NT_165980.1:3717799-3733124 GCF_000143365.1 Chaetomium globosum CBS 148.51
GCCCGGTCTGCAGCGTTTTCCAAACCCGGCGGGTTTGGAGGCGACCTGTCGAGGGCAACACTCAATGACCTCGTATTGGACTTTTTGAAGCTCCAATTGGGGTATGGGGAGAGGGAAATCTCCGTCAGCAACGAGGTCGGCATTTTATATGACCCCGATGAGACGGACAATCTTGGCAAGAAGCTGAGCGAACTTGGTAAGCGCAACAAGTTGTACGGCACAACATTTCAGGTCTGACATTGCCATATAGGTATCAAGCCGGATTCGTTCTTGACAATCACGGACGAAGACGACGAGGATCCGTACGTCAACGTGGTGGTCGCCATTCAAGAAGCGTATGTCTCCAATTACCCATATCCTTGCATACCCTGCTAATTCTCCGATAGCAAGGAGCCCCTTGACGACAAACCCATTCGGGGCATCTCATCCGGAGAGGTCAAGATTCCGACCAAGCCAAAGAAAACACCTGCGCCAGAGGCCAATGGCCGGAATGGACATGGCGTCGAAAATGGTAGCAGACAGCAGAGCGAAGGAGTATCCGAGGTGGTACCGGCGAAACGCCCACACCCGGAAGACTCGGAGGATATCGCAGTCGCCAAGAAGGCAAAGACGGTGGCGTCACCCGCGGCTAAGGATGATGACATTGTTGTCCTCGACCATCCCGCCGGGGGTGCCATCGTCATTGACGATGATTGAGGCCTCGTGGAGTGCTGAGGTGGCATAAAAACTAGTAGCTGCTGATACCGTAATAGGGCGGCAGTTCGGGCGACTGCTTGCCGCTTCCACTTCCTTATGGCGCTAGAAGCTGTTGTGCATCGAATCTGCAGTTTGGGCGCTCGTCTTTTTTTATTCTCGCCACTCCCCTCAGACAGCACTTACCCCGCCATCCAGGTTGAGGATGCAGTTATTGGCATACTCGTTTTTGGCGAGGAAGGCGACCGCATCGGCGACCTCGCTTGCGGTCCCGAAGCGCCCTAGGGGAATCCTTTTTTGGAGTTCTTTATTCGCGAGGCCTTTAGCATGGCGACGGCGATGGCATGTGAGGATTAGCTTGGAGCAATGTATGGATGGAAAATTGGCTGGGGCGTTCTCATAGCGGCGGGGGATGCCGTTGCTCATTTACGAGCTTGAAGCCAGAAGGGCAAAGCCGATGGCTTATGTCGTGAGGCAATGTAGGGATTTACAGGAGAAATGAGAAACATGAGAACATACCCTCGGTCATATCGGTTTCGATGTACCCAGGCACCACGGCATTGACGCGGATGCCATGCTGGGCGAGTTCGAAAGAGAGCGCGGTTGTTAATCCTGATCATCGGCCTGTAAGTGTGTACCCTCCCACGCTCAGAGGAGTAGCTGGAGGTGAAACAGTGGTGCTGCCATACCTAGCTGGCCCGCTTTGGTAGCAGCATAAACAGATGTCCCAATGACCGCCTTGTGCGCCAGTAAACTCGAGATATTGATGATGCAACCGCCACGACGCCGGGCCGCCATCTGCTTGGCGACCGTCTTACACCCAAATATAACGCCGCGCAGGTTGCTCGCCAGCAGATTCTGGATGGCCTCTTGACTGGTGCGGAGGAGCAGAGAAGACTGTGACTCGCCAGCGCAGTTTACCAGGTAGTCAATTTCCTTCTACAACACCGAAGGGTCAGCATAACTCTCGTCATTATCGCCCCCGCCCTCTCTACTTCCACTCCGGGTCATAGCATGATAGCTGAAACGAAACCACCGGAGAGAAAAGTGAGTGCATTGACTAGGTAATAGATACGTACATTCTCCTTCACTAGCCCCTCCCACTCCTTCCCCTCCCCCACATCCAAGCAGTGTATGCCGTGCAACTGGGGTATTTGGAGACCCTGCGGCCCTCCGGTTGTCTCGTGAAGTTTTGCGAGGGACTGCTCGAGCTTAGACCTTGTTCGTCCAGCTAACACAACGTGAGCGCCTTCTTTGGCAAACCTCGACGCGATAGCGAAGCCGATGCCGCCTGAGGCTCCGGTGATGACAGCTTTTTTGCCTGCTAGCGCGTAGGACGTCATGGTTGAAAGCCAAATCTCAATTTCTTGCTTGCTGTCTTACATGATATTCCACATGTAAAAGTGCTTCGAATTGTAGGAAACATCCACCAAATGCTACATTGAGCAGGGATTCCAATGGGGAACAGGGATGGTTATTCTAGGGTCAGCCAGTTGAGAGGAGTGGGCCGAAGCCGAACGTGCCACGAGTGCCCACCGATGGTGCAGAACGACGCCAAGACGAAAGACCAATCACGCTGGATTTCGTGGGTGGCCGCCTTCGAGGTTGGACGATCTGAACAGGCGTCTCCCGGTCGCCACGGACCGAGTTTTCTTATCTCCCTCACCTCCCGGAGTCGCGCGGATCCCGTCAATGTCTCACGGCTACCATCGCACCGAAACCCGTTCGATTGCCTGCCTGCCGCTGAGGAAACCGGTCATTTCCGGGGCAGAATTGGGGAGCACCACCTGCCTCGGCACGGCTCCGATCTCATGAATCCACCCGACCGTAGCGCTGCCTCCGGCGCAGTGCTCCTCAACGGCACCTCGACCCCCGCGATTGTCGAAGGAAAGGGACAGAATGGCGTGGTTGATGCCGGATTAAAGAGCCAACACCATTGTATGTCCCCGTGTTGCGTCAATTAAAGCGCCCAGGTACCCATCAACAGACGGGACAGCCGAGTCCTTATCATCACCCCTCGCGAACCCCCTGATTGCCCCGCCTCGAATCCCTCGTTCGACCTGAGCAACTGAGCAACTTGGAGCGACGAAAAGCTCTTGCTTAGCACGCACATCCGCGGGCAATGGCGCTGACAACCACGACTAGACAAGCGAGCACTCCCGAAATGGCGGTACGACCTGCGCCAGGCTCTCTTGCCCATCGTGCGGTGGGAGACGCCTTACCTAGCCTCCTTCCAGAGCATGGTCCGCACGCCCGCCCTCGATAGCTACTTTGCCATCACGGCCAACCTCGGCACACATACTTTCTTCATGGTTGGGCTGCCGATTCTCTTCTGGTTTGGCTTCCGCGAGTTCGCTAAGGGGTAGGGAATCACCTCGAAGAGGCCACGAGTACACCAGCGCTGACAAGGCCTCCTTACCTAGACTCGTCCACATCCTGGCTTGCGGCGTCTTCTTCACCGGCTTCATAAAAGACATGTGCTCGCTTCCACGCCCATTATCCCCGCCACTCCAACGAATCACCATGTCCGGTTCGGCCGCCCTCGAATACGGCTTCCCCTCTACACACTCGGCCAACGCTGTCTCGGTCGCCGTCTACGCCGTCCTTATGCTCCACCGCGAAACCAACCCCTTCTCCCCCTCGACCACCCTCGCACTCGAGGGCCTCGCCTACTTCTACGCCCTCTCCATCGTCATCGGCCGTCTGTACTGCGGCATGCACGGATTCGCCGACGTCATCATCGGTTCGCTCATGGGCGCCGCCATCTCGCTCGTCGAGTTCTACTATGCCCCAGGCCTCGAAGCCTGGCTCTACAACAGCGAATACCTCGCGCCACTAATCATCGCCCTAGTAATCATCGTACTCGTGCGCGTGCACCCCGAACCCGCTGACGACTGCCCCTGCTTCGACGACAGCGTCGCCTTCGCGGGCGTCATGATCGGCCTGGAGCTCGGCATGTGGCGCTTCGCGCGCTACTCGAGCATCGCCCCCGTCTACAACGGACCTGACGCGACCTTCGACCTAGCCGCGTTGGGGTGGCAGCGCGCCGTCGCCCGCCTCGTCTTCGGCGTCGGCATGATCTTCGCCTGGCGCGAGGTCATGAAACCGGCCCTGCTGCGCTTCCTGCCGCACCTGTACCGCGTCATCGAGACCCACGGCCTCTCGCTGCCGCGCCGCTTCTTCGTCCCCGCCTCCGAGTACAAGGATGTGCCCCTGCACGTCCGCGACGATAATGTCCTGCCCAACGTCAGCGACCTGCCCAAGCTGGTGCGCAGCTTCCGCGGGCCTGGCAGGGGCCGGTCGGTGAGTATCGGCCCGCAGAGCGCGGCCGATGCGTACGAGACGCTGGCGTACCGCGAGCGGAGGCGGAGGGAGAGCCTGGGGAGCGATGCTGGTGGTGGGTTGAAGGGGCGGGAGAGTGTGAATGGGTTGAGGGAGAAGGCAGTTGTGGATGGGGAGTGCTCGCAGGCTTCGGGCGTGCAGAGTAGTAGTGGTGGGAGGTTGGCGGAGTTTGAGAAGATGATGGGGACGGGGAAGGTGGTCACAGCGGACCCCGCCGCGGCGGATGGTGCGCCGGGGACTGATCTGTACCTAGGGCAGCAGGACGAGCTGGGTGAGAAAGAGGTCTTCTCGAAGCTGGTGAAGCCCAGGGTCAGGTATGATGTGGAGGTGGTGACCAAGTTGGTCGTTTATGCCGGTACGTTCCGTCTCTTCCCCTCCCCGTTTTTTTTTTTTCCTTGGCGGTTTCTGGCGGGGCACTTTTGCTGACGAGTCACACGCACACACACAGGCATTGCCTGGTTGGCAGTGGACGGCGGCCTTCTTGCTTTTGAGGCTGTTGGTCTCTAGGTGTATGATGATAAAGGATGTCTTTTTGTGTTGTATCTACCGTTCTTTTCTTGTTCGCTTCTTCTGGTGGCTTGAGTGATGCTGGGTTTTGCACCTCGCTGCCTCGGTAATGAATCACCGTTTTTTCCGATGACGCCGTCGTGGTTGATTGGACGCTGGTTTGTGCTTCGTTCTTGGGTTGCTTTTGGGAGTAAGAGTATGGCGGATCCGGGTAGAAGCACGAATCTGGCGGATCTGGGGAAGGGGATGCTCGTACGATTCCCGAGGCCGGCCCGGGCGGAGCCTCCTGCAAGTCATCGGGAAGCTCATCGATCCCCCGCACGGCAGCTGTACCCCGGCGATGCCCGGCTCAGGGGCAGCCGGCTCGTGTTTGGTCTAAGAGATCTTATCTAATCTGGAGTCAACCCGATTTGCGGCTGCCATCGCTCAGCTGCTGCGGGTTTGACCCGGAGCTTTTGATTTCATTGCGAATCGGGGATTTCAATGTTGATTCGATCTTAAGTTCTTGGGATCAGAAATACCCCCTACCCTTTTTCTTATGATCACTCTTCAATACCTAGGCATCTCCAACTCCAACCTCCCTCTTCGATGCTTCAAAGACTGCAATCCACTGCTGCAAACCACATTCACCCCTCGGCATCCATTCTTCCCATCTGTAAAAAGTCTAAGCAATAAAGTACGGGCGTCTCTCTATTTGATGATGCCGTCCTCGACTTTGAGAATTGTCTGACATCATCAATTCACCTCATCAAGCCACTCCTCTTCATTTTCCAAGAAGCGCGAGCCGTTGCGGGCGACGGATCGGATGACTCCTGTCAAGAAGCCAAATCCCTTGTTGCCAGGGGGAAACGAAGCCGCAGAGCTTGCCATGACGTTCGGTGGATGCTCAGTGCAGAAATGCTTCTCCGCGATTCAACCGGCCCAAGCAGCCAATCGCAAGGGTGGATTTGTGGAGGACCGTGCAGCAGCTCTGCCTGGTCAGGCCTAGCGCAGCTTGGATTTGACGACGCATGTGGCGAGAACCCTGAACTGTTTGCGCTTGCCATCTCCCTTCCATTCAACCCGACAACGTGAAAGTAACTTCAAATCCGATCTCGAGTCACACAACCGCGACCACCTTTCGAACTCGAGGGCACTACTGAAAACTGGGCGATTATTTTGTCTGCGCCGTCTAACTGTGCCAAAAATTCCAAACCGACATTACCGCGCAAGACGATTTCTTAGTGGTTTTATGGCCAGTGCTTTGCCCGCTGAAACCAGCCGTCACAGCGCTTTTCCCGTTCGGTGTCCGCCCGCATTTCCCCTTTGCGCAGGTCCTTCTAGGGAGTGATCAGCCCAGATTCCTTCCAAGTCGACCCATCGGCAAGCTGCCCAGGGCCCGTCTATCCCAGCCCCCGCCTACAATCCAAACGACGAAACCTCGGGGCTGCCGAATCCAAGTCCTAATCTTTCACACCTGTCATTCCCCAACTCGGCATTTGCGACGCTCGGCGCTCCGTCGATCTGTCCCACGACAACCCGGCCTTCGGTTTATTTCAACATCGCACTTCGACGTTATCGTCATCCCAACCGCAAAATAGGACGCATGTAGCGCCCGGTACAATGTCCATCGAAGCGATTGGCGCTTCGGCGCCCGCCGTGGCCATGGACGTCGAACTGCCTGCCGTCAGCCCCAAGCCGGTCGCCCTGCATTCCCCGCCAGATAGTCACAACGCCGTTGATGCCGACGGTAGCGATTCGGAACTCAGCGACCTCGATGAACTCGCCGGCAAGTTGGATGATGATCTCGGGGACGAGTTCAGGAACGAATTCAAAAATGAAGTCAAAAACGAGCCGAAAGAAGAAAAGCCCCAGGACACGCCTCAGGAACCGCCCAAGGTAGAGCCTGAGTCCGAACCACAACCCCCGCCGGTGGAAGATATTGGCGAGGTTCTCCCCGATCACTGGTCTGGCACCGTGCCCGTGTTTAAGCCGACCATGAAGCAGTTTAAGGACTTCAAACTCTTTGTATGTTGGCGCATTTCCGATTGCAATCCAATCCCACCAAGACACTAACAAATGGAATCCAGATGGAGAAGGTCGACAAGTACGGCATGAAATCCGGCATCATCAAAATCATTGCGCCTGAGGAGTGGAAAAAGTCTCTACCCCCGGTAGACGACTTGATCAAGCAAATTCGGGTTCGAGAGCCGATCAAGCAAGAAATCATGGGCTCCAACGGAACCTATCGACAAGTCAACATCCTTCACCAACGTTCCTACAACCTGCCACAATGGAGACAGCTCTGCGATCAAAGCGAGCATCAACCCCCCGCGAGGCGAGGCGAGCGCCGCGCAAATTCAGACAGAAAGGCTGCTGCTAAGTCTCGTGCTGCCGCCGAACCAAGTACCCGATCTGCCGCAACCTCGACCCCGCCCAAGAAACGAGGCGGGGGAAGAGTCACTCGAAGATCGACCAGGTATGCCAAAGAAGAGACTGAAGAGCCAGAGGATCGTCCGATGACGCCCGTCTCACCAGCGCCCGAAAAGGAGGTGTTAAAGTCCGTGGAGGCGGAACCGGGCATCGGGGACGAGGACTACGAAGAAGAGGATGGACCTCCGGTGGTACGAAGAATGGGGCTTTCCAGACAAACAAAGCAGAAAACTCAATCCGTGTCGGCTCGCCGGAAGTACATGCGCCGCGAAGGCTCCGCTATGGTAGACGAAGCTGCGTTCAAGAACTGGGATTACCGGATGGATGTCTCCGATTTTACCCCGGAGCGCTGCGAGGAATTGGAAAAAACTTATTGGAAGACGCTGACCTACGCGCCGCCGCTGTATGGAGCAGATCTTCCAGGCACGCTGTTCGGCGATTCGGTCGAGAACTGGAACCTGAACAACTTGCCCAATCTCCTCGACGTTCTCGGCACGAAGGTTCCCGGTGTCAACACCGCGTATCTCTATCTCGGCATGTGGAAAGCAACCTTTGCTTGGCATTTGGAAGATGTCGACCTTTACAGCATCAACTACCTCCATTTTGGCGCCCCAAAACAATGGTACAGCATTTCCCAGGCCGACGCTCGGAGGTTCGAAGCCGCCATGAAAAACATCTGGCCCACTGATGCGAAAGCATGCGACCAGTTCCTCAGACACAAGGGGTTCCTCATTTCGCCATCGCACCTAAAGCAAAATTACAACATCACAGTCAACAAATGCGTCTCATACCCGGGCGAGTTTGTTGTCACATACCCATACGGATACCATTCTGGATACAACCTGGGATACAACTGTGCCGAGGCGGTCAACTTCGCCTTGGACAGCTGGTTGCCGATGGGAAAGATCGCAAAAAAGTGCCAGTGCGCCCAGGCACAAGACAGTGTTTGGGTCGACGTCTACGAAATCGAGCGCAAGCTTCGTGGAGAAGAAACGGAGTACGAAGAGACGGACGAGGAGGACGAAGAGGACGACGACGATGACCAAGACACTGGTCTTCCGAGTCCTCCCTCTAGCCACACAGTTAGAGTCAAAGCCCCCGGTCGAAAACGCAAACGGGGTGCCAACGACAAGGAGCCACGGGTCAAGACTAAAAAGATTCGTCTCCGTCTCAAGTCGCACGTTGAGCCGCCCTGTTGTCTTTGTCCCAGCGATATCCCCGGGGCCGAAATCATGCCCACGGACGATGGTCGCAAGGCCCATCGCATGTGTGCGCTTTACCTACCGGAGACATACATCGAGACAGTGGATGGCAAAGAGATCATTGCGAACGTCGCTGCTATTGACAAGGCCCGCTTGGAGCTCAAGTGTCTCTACTGCCGGTCCAAGAAGGGCGCATGCTTCCAGTGTTCTCAAAAGAAATGCCCGAGATCTTACCACGCCACGTGTGCAGCAGCAGCAGGTGTCTTCGTGGAGGAAGAGGAAGTCCCGGTATTCGGCGAGGACGGGACGGAATACAAAGAGCAGGCGTTCGAATTTAGCTGCCGGTTCCACCGAACTAAAAGGGACCGAAAGGCGGACGGGGGTGCTCTGGAGAACAACGCCCAGCTCCGCGCGGCCGCAAAGGCGCTCAAGAAGAACGACATATGTCAACTACAGTACTACCGTGGAGAGATATTTGCGGGTGTGGTGTTGGAAAACCGCCATGACGAGGAGACATTCCTTCTCGACATCATTCCAAATGGGTATGTCTACCGAGATAAATTATGTGGACTTGGACTGACAATCAGCAGTGATCGGGTCGAAGTCGAATGGAAGTGGCTGCTTCTGCCCGACCCAGCAGACTTCCGTCTTCCCAAGGCATCGGCCAATGCTATCCCCATGCCGACCTGCAGGAGGGCACAAAAGGAGATCAACGCCAAACGGGCTGTCGATGAAGCGCCAAGAAAGGACGATGAGTTTGCTCCTGGATTTACTTGGGCCGAGTTCCATGCCGGCGAGCCCCTCAAGAACCCGACGCAGATCAAGATCGACTTCACCAAGGAGAACCAGGTCTGGCATTACCTGGGCAAGACATCTACCGAGGCGAAGGCCCAATACACTGAGGATCCGTCTCGGCCGCGACACAATCCCAAGGGCAATTTCTTGGACACTATACCAAAGCCACCACCTCCGGTACGAATGCCAGTGGCTCATCAGGCAAGGCAGCTTGTACCTGGGACGTACCCGGGCTACCCGGGCTATCCAACCACCAATGGGGTGTTGTCAAATGCCGGAACTGGCAAGCCACAGAAGCCCTACGTCTACAAACCCCGGAATCCGGTTGGGTCAACCCTCGGCCAATATGGTGCTCAGTTTACTTCGCACACATTTTCTGTCAATACACCCTCACCGTCCCCGGCGTTGCAGCAGTTTCAGCCTTCCCGCCCTTCTCAGGTGGTATCCCGGCCACCACAGCCAACATTCCATAACCATGTGTTTCATCAACATCCTCAGCAACATCCTGAGCAGCAACGTATGCAGCACCACATGCAACAGCAATCTTCGCTTCAGGTGAAGCAATACCAACCACCGGCATCGGACCCCCAACGCAAGGGTTCATCGGCACTGTATTCGCCGGATCGGTTTGCGCCCATCGGAGGTAGTAATGGATTCCCGAAGCTTCCCGGCTTATCCTGGCCCCCTGCTCACATGAAATCAGGGCAATCTGTTCAGCCTCAGTCAAGAGCCTGGCCTTCGCCAACAGGCGCGGCTGCTCCGATGACGTCGTCAGCCTTGAAATCCCCGAGTGTTAGCAACCCGCAGCCTGGAGGAGCAGGAGAACAGCCATACGTCAGCGCGTACCAGAAGTACGCCTTTTTCCAGGTCAATCACAACAGGTAAGCTTTCGAGTTCCTAATTTGCAGAGCAATGTTAACACGCCAATAGGGACTCGTCGAGGTACCGGACCCCCTACGGCCAGTGGGGCGGCTTCACAAACGGGTACGAAGGGAACCTCCGAGACTTCCTAGTCAAGGCCCAAAAGGCTTTATCTGGAGGTGGCAGTTCAGGTGGCAGTAAAGGTCCGATCAAGCAGGTGCCCACCTCGCTTCTTCAGCCCTTGCGGCCACGCGTCGATGCGTCTCCAACGAACGCACCTCCGTATGCGCAGATTCTCCCCCGGCCGCCCGCCCAGGCCCCGCAAGCCACACCCCAACACTTAGCGCCAGGCGCTCCTCGAGTACCGCAATATCAGGTATCGCAGTATCATAGCCATGGGTACCCAGCCCAACCTAGGCATGACGGCCAGGCGTTCGATCCAAGGCAACCTAACGCAGGCCCGCTGCACCCTGCCACCCGACCGCAATACGATGCACCACAGCCGCAACACGGGGGCCAGCCCAGCCACCACGTCTGGCAAGCGGTCCCACAAGCCCCTTCACACACATCATCACAGCCGGCGCACACACCAATACAAGGGAAGCCGCAGTTTACAAAACAAAGCCATAGCCCAATTCCGTTGCCGCCGTATGTAAGGCAGATGGCAACAGCGTCACCGGTGGCTCTTAAGCAGGCGGCTCCCGGCCGAACTCCTGAGCAAGGGGGCCCACACATGGCACCCAAAGACTCGTGCACGACCCTACCAGCATCAACACGGCCCCTGTCGGGAGCCAGGTCAACCCCGGCGCCAGCTCCGAACTTGCAGGCACAACAAAACCTAACGCAAGAAGGTCAATGGGCACCGACTGGTAGTAGCCAAGCGGGCTCAACGACGGCCCCAAGATGGACATCACAGGGTGCAATGGCGACTCCAAGCCCAACAAGCCAGCAACCACGAAACAGCTCGGGTTGGGCACCACCACCCCAATCCCAGCCACAGCCAGCTCCGCCGGGGGCCGCCGTCTCCCCGGCAGCAGCCGGCACGGAAGACAATTCCGCACTAGTAGAGAAGATGATGATGAATCTCCGGAGGGCAAGCCAGAACTTTGGCAAGGTGGAGCAAGGCAAGAGTTTGGCTGAGCAGCCGGGCCAGGCGCAGGCTCATGCTGAGAGCTAGCCTTGAACGGCGGTGCAAACCCGAGCTCAGTGCTAGGCGTAATGATGTATTATGCCAACGATTTACATTCACTCGGCAAATATGGCGTCGCTACGGAATGGCTAGGCTTGGGATTCAAGTGTGGGATATATCCTTTTCATTCTTTGGCGTTGGCAAACGGGCGGGTATCAAGGTGTGGCGATCAGGGCCAACTACTATTTCTGAGCTTTTTTGGAGTCGTGCTGCCTAGTTATGTATCAACACTCGCAGTATAGCTGAGCCTCGCCCCGTGCCTCCGATACGCGGAGCATCACGAGGAAACCACAGCAAATGTTGTACGCTACATAGATGCACTGCGTTTGTGAGATTGCGGGAGACGGTTCTGGACATGAGTCCTGCTCATCATGCCGGGAAAGGCTGGCTCGAGACTGGCAATAGCTGGCAGGCTATTTTATGCGCTTCTCATGCGACCTCGACCACGGGGTCAAATGTGCAAGGGTGTCCCATCGCCAGCCTTCCAACATATCAGTCGAGGAATGGGCCCCAGATCCAGGCTGAACCTGGACAAGCTTGAAAGTTAAAACAGATGTGGAACCCGACGACTTGCAACGGCTCAGAACGGCTGCGGCGCGTGGGGCAAATGGGCCGAAGATGGAGGGCGGGGACCGGTGGCGGCTGGCTGTGCGGGTTCAGGGGCTGCCGGAAGTGACGTCAGTCGACGTCCTGCGACACGAGCTTTTGTCTCTGGCTTCCGATTTCTTGATTTTTGAGGGGAGGGATGGGCTGGTATAATTCACTGTCGTCATTCTATATCTGAGTTGAGCGTTTAGTACTTGTATCGGACAATTCTCGTCTTTGGGCGTCCCACCTAATCCATCCAACCATTGTTACCGTGACCAAACCTAAAGTCATCTAATCGAACACAAGTGTTAGCAATTACGCTGTATCCCCACCCAAAACCATAACACTTATTGCTACACCACCCACCAGCCACACTCGAACATAGCATCATCACCACCAATCTATACCCCAAACCAAAAACTAAACTCAAACCAAACCCCAAAAACCAAACCAACCATGCCCACCGCACTCGGCCTCACAACCGACAAATCCCCACACGCCCAAAAATCCGGCGACGGCCCGCACGTCTCCTCCTCCACGACCATGGGCTCCAACGCGCGCCTCGACACCATCTCCAAGCGCAACCACGCGGCGGCGCGCGAGATGGAAACCCTCCTCTGGCGCGCCCTCTGCGACGAGCCCGAGACGCTGCGCGAGTACCTGGCCCACGACTGCGTCATGATCAACCCGCTGCTGGCGCCGCGGGGGAGCTGCCAGCCGCTGAGCAAGGATACCCAGCCGAGCGTGGTGGATGTGTTGCAGGCGGGGGCGGGGAATAAGTTTCGGGGTTTTAGGTTCCATGGGGAGCCGTTGGTGGTGGAGGTCGATTTGATGGCGGTCGCGTTGGTGTATAAGATTAGTTTGTTTAGGCAGGGAAGGAAGGGGGTGAGGGAGGTGGTCGCGAGTGTGGGGAGTACGTGGAGGCAGACGGCGGGGGCGGATTGGTTGTTGGTGCAGTTTCATGTGGCGTATGCGGATGATGATGAGGAGGAGGAGGAGTGAGTGAGGGGGGTTGGGTGGGGGTGAGAGGGGGGTGATGGAAGTGGTTGGGGGGCGTGGTGGTTTGTGTGGTCTTGGGGTGGTGTGGTGAAGTGGCTTTACTATTGTTGGTCGGGTTGGATGGTTGGGTAGTTGAGCTCTTTGGTTTAGATATAGCTTTTCACGGACACGGGCTACTCTTATCATCTTTAATGCACTATATGTATTCACCCTTTAGTATCTCGACAGCACCTAAATCACGTTCATAACCTCCGAATCCAGTGGCAACTGAGCTCGCGGCGCTATTCGTCGAAATTGAAACCTGGAATGTATACATTTGTGTACCTAGTTGACTGATACTACCCCAGGAAACCGAGTGTGATTTCATTTCCTTTGAATCAAACCTCGTTTGTTACTCGGTGTGCTGTTGTAAGCTTGTTATTTAATTAGTACGCTTCAATAAGCTTGAGGAGCCCAGTCAGGGCAGCAGGGAAAACACCAGGTCGAGTCAACAATGCCTATACAGGTAATCACAATGGCACACATTGTCAGCTGATCGCGAAAGGTTAGCACTCGGTAGATAGAGACCATATCTCTCCCGGACGCCTTGAAATCCTACGCCATTCAAAGATAAGTACAAACATGGCACCTATACCTAAGCAGTTGGTTGTGGTCAAGTAGTTGCTCTGTGACTGTGATTGTAGAATCGATAGCTGGGAGTCCACGAGGATCCTGCTGAAGTGTCTGGATGTCGGACCACCTTTCTAGCAGCCCCAATTCCGTTATTATAAGCATGTTGGGAATTATTGGGTTAACAACTCCTAGTCATCGCTGAAGAATGAAGCCCGCGTGTCCTCATCGTAACGCCATCGGTTTTGTAAAATACCCGCAGGCCAACGTATCGAACATAGGTAGTGACTTGTTGAGAATGCCCGTCTTTCAAACCTTGTGGTCAGATAACTGGGGTAGTTATTCCCTTGCCCAAGATAACCAAGTCTGGTGGGCAAAAGTACCGTTGATCTCAGGTGATTCGGCTCCTAGCAACTTAGCAAGCATAGAACGGTGAAGAGGATGGTGTGCTGTCAGCTTGCTGAACCATTGAGGTGAGTCAGCACATCACGTAATGCTGTCGGCAGTAACAAATAGCTCACTGGGCGAGTTACCCAACCATCGCTCCTATCTTTTACGCCTGAGTTGATTCGTCAGAGTGACTCGATGTTGGCCAGGCAGAACCTAAGTAAGCCGCTGGAATACAATGGTAGTTCACTCGTCTCTTAGAAATTGTAACATTTGGTCTGGCGCATGCCGAACATAGCCAATGATGCCATAATCGTGATCTCGGGCCGTGACATAAGGCCGGGGGGGGTGAAACAAAACAATCACACGCCATAGCGTGGGTCGCAGCGTTGTGTAACGTCGAAGCGGTCTCGTCATGGGGCACGGAACTTTATATCTACTTCGCCCTGCCATCGGGTCCTAGCTTCGGTTACATCCATTCATCTGCGCTTCTCTGAAAGCCCGGAGCGGAGTTACGATGCATCTCCCGCGAAATCAGCACCTAAACGCCATGTATGTGAGTTTGAAAACGGCACGTCCCCATCTGATAGGGTCGACTTGATCGTGTGGTAGCACTGCTGGACGCTTTCCCATAGTGGGATATGGCAAGCATCGAATCGGGCCAACACAGAAACCCAATAACATCCAGATTCAGGCTGAACGCTACATGTGGCCGTGGAACTACCCGTTAAGTGACCTCCACCTCGATCTGTACCGTTGGACGGCACTGCGGTTTCGGCACCGTCCCCCCCCCCCCTAGGCATGAGACCGCCCCTCCCAATGCCGTAAGTGTACTAGGCTGTCTTACCTCCTCGCAACGGCACACTGCCGTGTGCGTTCGAGGGCACGTTCCACGGGTAGCGGGATCCTTGACCCCTTGTAGACGCCTTTCCGTCGCTGCAGGAGGGAGATCGGCGATCTGCTACTGGTGAAGGAGCCGCGACGCCATTCTCCTGGTTGGTAAAGTATCATACGAAGATCTTCAGGGGCAAGGCACCAATATGTACAATCGATGGTAAGCCGCCAGTTCAGCGTGCCTTGTTACCGTCGTGGTGCATGTCATGATTCAATTCGCGAAAATCTTTGCTTCACCCAGACTGACGGGACGGCTTTGGTCTGTAATTGTAGAATAGCCAGGGAACCGAACCTCAGCCAGAGGGGCATGGCTGTCTGCCCCCAACCTCTACCATAACCACATGCCAGAAAGTCCATAGCCTAGTCCGACATCGGAATTGCCGAGCACCCAAAAAATGGACCAAAAAGCAACCTGAATGATATCGGAAAACGCCCACTCCGACACGCCATTGATTTGGCAAACATTTCAAATGCCTGACCCCGATAGGCGCCTTCACCGAACTCGAAGGGGTGGGTTCGATAAGCCTCGGACTTGCAGCTGCGTCTTGTGTGGTTCCGATGTGGACCGGACCGCGTGGCACATCTCCCCGCCGCCTGCTGAGCAGGGTTATTGGGAAAGCCATGCCGAGGTTCCCTCCAACGGCCAAGCTTGGCACGGGGAGCCCTCTCGCTGTTGCTTTGGGGGCGCATGCTCCGCTTGCTCACGCCCGCCTGGTCCGAAAGTTAAAGTTTGGGTTTAGGCTTGGTGGGATTGGGTGGGCCTGATTGGCGCCTTGCGCGGCAGACGGGGAGGCGCATAGTTGCGCTAAGCTGTGAATGGAATACCTCGGATAAATCGCCGATAACT
>NT_165980.1:3733224-3736350 GCF_000143365.1 Chaetomium globosum CBS 148.51
TGACCGACAAGCTCATCATGCGTCTGCAGAGCCAAATCGATTTAGATTTGGGACGGCAACAACCCCTCAGTGCGTGCGAATGAGAGAAGGTCGTCCTGCAACCAAGCTGCAGTCAACATGCTGTGAACTGGTAACCCGGATGGGAAAGTCCCAAAGGCCCCGGTACCGTTGCATTTGTGGGATGCACGCATGCTCCCGCTGGGCTGGGCGCGACCGGGTGCCTTTTGCTCCTTCCTTTTTGGATGAACAACTATGAACTTCCGGCAGGCAGGCTTACCAGGAGCGTTTGGAATCTTGCACAGACCATAGGGTTTTCTTTGATTGTTGAGAAAGACGCGGAGGGGGACCGCGGCTACGGAGACGCGTGCCGCGTGTTGGGCAGCAGCAGCAAGACACCTGCTGAGGCCGTGTGGAGAATAGCCTGTCACCTAGTGTATTTCTCGGAGAAATACACTAGGTGACAGGCTACCAAAGGATCTGAGACCATTTGAAACGGAGGCACAGAAATCAGCCAACCTCTCCACCTGGACGAGGACATAACAAGATTGGAAAAGATGTTCAGGGAACAGCGGGGAGGTCACGAAGTTTCACTTTCAGGACATAAATAACCAACGAGCACGTGTTGGGCATGGATGGCCAGAGCCCGGGCCACTGGGCGACCTGCGATGGACCAGTGTCGCGTGCTCGTCTGCGGATGGCAAGTCCCTGGAGTCTCGAACCACCTCCAGACGCCGCACTGGCTTGAACTAAGACGCGACTGGAAGATCGCTGCGGCTGAGAAAGGGCTGGTGATTCGCCTTGACTTGGGCTTGCCTTTTTCAGACACTCATCCCGAATCTGAATCAGCAGCCTAGGTCTTGGTATTGATCGAGTCGTACCAACCTGGAAGGCGATGGTGCGTGGCAGATGACATGTGAAGATGCCGCGCCAGATGGTAAATTTGCTTCGGAGGATGATTTGTTGGAGGGCCACCTTTGGGGCATTTCGCACCGGCGCTCAACCGTTGCTTTCTTCAAGCTGCTTCCTCACTGCTCCCCAAATCTCGTCCCCTAAAAAGCCTGGGGTACCTATCTGTAACGGCAAGTGGGGAGACGTTGACCGTTGCGAGTGTACACTAGCAAGACGAGTTGCCCCAAGGAATCGACCGTCGTGGTGATCTCACATAACCGGGTGTTTCTGAGCACGAAGATGTTCAGAAAACCCCGGCCAACTCCGAACCTGGCGCTTTCCCCGCAATCACTATCAAGCATGGGGCAAACCCCCCACGCAGGGGTCTGGTTCCTTCCCCGTTTGCCTCGCTCAGAACCGAACCAACGAACCACCGACGGCAGTTCGGAAAGAGCAATTGAGATAGGCGTAAAACCAGAGCGACCTATCTGAGGAGCTAAGCGAGGCTAGACATGGTTCTGATTTTTTTTTTTTTGAAGGATGGCACGAACGCAACCGATCTCGGGAGCTTGCTGCCTATCTGAGTTATTTACCGAAGAACTATTTGTAGGAGTTGACCGCTGGCCTGTTGGCTCTTATCGAAGGTGGAAATGAAATGGAAGCCAACCAGCCAGAAAGGGGCACGTAGAATCCACCGACTTGCGACAAGTCCATGGTTGGGCCACTTTTGATGATAAGCTTGAGATCCTCGGGGACCCGCCAAGATAACCAAACCCGCCTCCCCAGACTGACGCCGGAGAAAGCCGACAGGGATGATGGCCCAAGCTTTTCCAGGTCAGGAAGCTGGCAAGACATTCCAAGCGGTGCCAAGATGGTTTGGCTTGGCTGCTGGACGACCGGCGAATGACGGTGGATCCAGACTCTGTCAAACGTCGTCTGCCCTCCCCCATCTTCGGGCCATTCTCCTCAGATGGCAAGTTGTGGCCGCTGGGCTGCCGGCGAAGTCCACGCGCTGCGTCGCAGGCAATCGCTAACTTAGCGGCACCGGGATACCGCCGACTTGGCCTGTCCCTGCCTTTTCGCTGCGCTTACCGACATTGCCCTGGGCGCGGTCTGCAGCGTGTTGGCCTGCGGTGGAACGAGGGCGGTGATCTGTCGTCCAACCGCGCAAGCCAGCAACACGGCAGCGCAGCAACACAGCAGCATGGCAGCGCAGCAACACAGCAGCATGGCAGCAGCTCACCTGTGCTAAAATAGAAACCGACCGCAAAGTGAGTGCCCGTGTATCAAGAGAAACAAACAGTTCGCGGCGTCGCCCGGATTCTGTTCAAGGAAGCGACAGCTGAATGGACGTGTGGACCAAGAGCTCACGCATCGGTGGCGTTGGTTGACCTGCATCGCCGCCGAAAAAAGAGCCAAAACCAAGATCTGGGGCACCGGCTTGGCACCATTTTAGCCTGCCTCGAAGCCTGCCCAGTTCGCTTTGACAAATGGAATCTCCGAGCTCAAGTCCAGGGTGTTCTTGTTATTGGCCCTCTGATACCGGCGCCAACCAAACTGGGCGACCGACACGGCCACACACAGCGGCGATCATGAACCCCGTCTGTTCGAGATGGACTTTCGGGCGATTGGACTGCTTGGGTTGTTTGGGTGCTTGGTTCGACGGCTGGTTGGACTGCTCCCTGGGATGACCCGATGCACAAATCACGGCCCACGGCCGTTACCCCTTCTGCGCAACCAACCCCGTTGCAACCACTCAGTGGCCTGCCGGTTCCGTCATTGCCCCTCCTCCGCATGCTGCAATCAATCTGCATGCTGGGAAGGAACTGACGACTGCCCCCCCTCTTTCCGCCACCCGTCTTATGTCTGATGGACGAACATGTGCGCAACAGGCTCGCACCTTCCCGACTCCTGCTGGGTCAACTTGGCTGCTTGGCTGCAAAGCTCCGAGGCATTGCGCGGGTTATTGGCCACTTGTTCTAGCTCCTTCTCCATCGAGGGCCTCTTCCTGGTCAGACTCGCCGTCCCCATCGAAGGTGTTGCCTCACGCTTTAACTCCTTCGGTGAGGCTTCTAGCCACTTTCTGTGCTTCCCGGCTGAGCCCGGTCAAGGCACCATTCTCCAATCACTCCAATCACTCTTGGCTCGACCCTCACACTCCCGTGCCACTGGATCCTGCGTGCCGCGTGCCTTGCCCTGTTGTTTCCTCCGGAATTTCCATATTTTTTTTATATCCTT
>NT_165980.1:3736951-3738895 GCF_000143365.1 Chaetomium globosum CBS 148.51
ATGATGGTGTCCGGACGTCCGACCAGGAGGATTTCATGACGCGGAATGGCCTCAACCTTCGGTCGTTCCAGAAGCGCGACATTGGTGGGGGCTCCATCGACTCGCTCGACCGCTCCATGTCGACGCGCCACATGCACATGATCTCGATCGGTGGTTCTATCGGTGCTGGTTTCTTCGTCGGCTCCGGCAAGGCCCTTGCCGACGGCGGTCCCGGCTCGCTCTTCATTGACTTCCTCATTATCGGAGTCATGATGTTCAACACTGTCTACGCTCTCGGCGAACTCGCCGTCATGTACCCGGTCTCTGGTGGCTTCTACACATACTCAACTCGCTTCATCGATCCTTCTTGGGGTTTTGCCATGGGCTGGAACTATGTCATGCAATGGGCCGTCGTCGTACCGTTAGAACTCACAGTGTGTTTAATGACGGTAGCATACTGGGACTCTGAAATCAAACTCGAAAAGTAGGCGTCCGCCAAAAAAATACCCGAGTCGTTCTGGTGCTGACTTCCAACTCTCCAGCTGTCTGGATCACCGTCTTCTTCGTCGCCATTCTCTTCATCAACATCTTTGGTGCGCTCGGCTACGCTGAAGAGGAATTCTGGTCGTCGGTACTCAAGCTCGGAGCGATCGTCGTCTTCATGATCATTGCCTTCGTCCTCGTCCTCGGCGGCGGCCCCGCCGGCAGCAAGTATGACTCGTACGTCGGCGCGCGTACCTGGTACGAGCCCGGTGCCTTTGCCCACGGCTTCCGCGGTTTCTGCAGTGTTTTTGTCACGGCCGCTTTCTCTTTCTCCGGAACCGAGCTCGTCGGTCTCGCCGCAGCTGAGGGCCAAGAACCCCCTCAAGTCGCTCCCCGGTGCCATCAAGCAGGTCTTCTGGCGTATCACCCTCTTCTACATCCTGGGCCTGTTCTTCGTCGGCCTCCTGATCCCGCACGACGATCCGAGCCTTCTGGGTTCCGAAGAACTCCAACCCCTATGCCGATGTCGCCGCCTCGCCTTTTGTGCTCGTGGGCAAGTCACGCTAACCTCAACGGCTACGACTCGTTCATGAACGTTATCATCCTGGTTTCGGTCCTGTCCATCGGCGTGTCCGCCGTCTACGGCGGCTCCCGCACGCTCACCGCTCTCTCCCAGCAGGGCTACGCCCCTAGGATCTTCTCGTACATTGACCGCTCCGGCCGCCCGCTCATCTCGGTCGTCGCCATCTGCGCCTTCGCCCCGCTGGCGTATGTCAACCTCCACGCTGATGGGCCGACCGTGTTTGACTGGCTGCTCGCCTTGTCGGGTCTCGCCGCCCTCTTCACCTGGGGCTCCATCTGCCTGGCCCACATCCGCTTCCGCACCGCGTGGCTCAAGCAGGGCCACACCCTGGATGAGATCCCGTTCCGTGCCCTCGGTGGCGTCTACGGCTCCTACATCGGCCTCGGCCTCAACATCCTCTGCCTCATCGCTCAGGTAAGAAGACCCCTCCCCCCCTACCCACGCGCGCTTCCTCTTCCCATACTAACCCTCCTCTCCTCTCAGCTCTACGTCTCCATCTGCCCCGTTAAGGGCGGCTTCAACGACGCCGAGGGCTTCTTCAAGTCGTACCTGGCCATGCCCGTCGTCATTGTCTTCTGGATCGGCGGCTTCCTGTGGAAGCGCACTGGCTGGTTGCGCACCGACCAGATCGACCTTGATACCGGCCGTCGTGAGCTCGACTGGGATGCCATCCACGCCGACCGCGCGAAGGTGGCTGCCATGCCGGCGTGGAAGAGGACGTTTTACAAGTTGTTTGTTTAGAAGAATCTTTTTGTTGCTGTGAGGGGTCGGCGCGGGTGGATCTTTTTGTTTTGTTGCTCGTTCGTGTATATGGGAACGCAAATCTGGCGGCTACGGTGGCTATTTTTGTGGCCCTAGCAGTACCTAGCTAATTTCGAGCCGGTACATGCGCCTTTTGT
>NT_165980.1:3739272-3761451 GCF_000143365.1 Chaetomium globosum CBS 148.51
CTGGCATGTTGCTATTTCGTACCATTCGTTGGTTGATGGCTGGGTTGTGTGATATGCTATTGTGTCTTGAAATATGAAGAGGTCCAAGTCAGCGGGTGTTGGTTTTTTGGGGGTACCTATACTATCAAGTATTCTCTCTTCCCTTCGATCGACTTAACGGGATTGGAAGTGTCCGATGTCGACCGGCCCCTAAAGCTTCCACTGACTGCCCTTCGACGATATTCAACAGTACCTATTAGAGTATACCCGGAATTTCGCAGGTATACTTTTTATCGTCTGTGTACCACGCCAATTCGCGAAACGCATCAGCGCTACACTGAGTTCAAGCAAATCAACGAACTCGATACTAGATAGCCCGTTGCTGCGCTTTTCAACCAGATCGCGGGCACACCGCCTGTTGGGCAAGCGATAAGCCGGATCTACTGAGTGGGCACTTGCGGTTGGGAATGGTAGTTATGTGATACAAGAATCCTGATACAGTAAAATGGAGGGCCCAGGGTTAGGGTTTGGACCCCCTGGGTGGGCACTTGGGTGCCCCGCATTTAGATTAGATAAGGAAGCATCGCGTGCAGCCTGCAGTGGAATTACTTCCACGGCAGCCATCGCGACACTTCCTTTGAATATATCAGCCTTTTTCACCCAATCTCGTTGTTCTCCCCTATTTCAGATACTTACGTATCAAATGGTAGCTTCTGCTGAGTGTTGACGACCTCAGCCATTTTATTTACGAAAGTCGTAAAATCGTGCGACTATTCGGCAATTCGCAATTTGCAGCGGTTCGGCGAACCTGTAACCGATCGTTGCATTTCGAATCGCGGCCATTTCGCACCCCGGTGAACCTGTAGCCGGCGGCGCGTAACCACCACCTACTTCCATCCCGATCGCTAAATTCGAGGCGATCGCGGCTTCCAGCGTTCGGCATACGAACGGGGTGAACCTGTAGCCCCGACTCGGCATACCTAACGCCTCGACGATGTCGCACGGCGGCGGCGGCCCAAGCGGCAATCGCGCCGACGGTGACGACAACTCCGTGCCCGGCAACTACCCGGAGCACCCCTCCTATCCGGACATCGAACAACCGGAAATGGAGGAAGCAACTCGGCATCAATCCGCGTATCGGCGGAGCCAGATCCGGAACCTACATCGTACCGCCGCAGAGGCCCCTCCTGCGACCTCTGCCTTCGGAGATACCCCGGCTCGGTCAAGAGCAAACACGTCAATTCGCGCCGGATCTGACAGTGGCTCCGACTCCATCATCCTTCGAGGAAGCGACGGCAACGATTAAAAGCTCGGCAACAACAAGACCTCTGTCCGATACTTGCATCGCCAGATTTCCGCTCAAGAGGCTCGCACAGATGCCCTCGTGGATCGCATGACGGCAACCGTCGTGGAAGCGATGGACAAAAGCTTCAGGGCGTTTGAGGGCAAATTTGAGAAACGCCTCCAGCGATTGGAGAACGGCCCTCAACAGCGCGACGCCGCTCCACGAGGCGAACAATCCGGCTTCGCCATTCCGCCCGAAGGCGTGCGACTGGGCGCCCACGACAATCTTGATCAGCCCTCGCCTCCGGAAAACTTCTATCGCCAAATGGCTAGCGGATCTCGGCCCCCGATGCCGGCTGCGACGCCGTCTCGGTCGGCCCCACAGGAGCCGTATCGACATAGGGATCGCCATACTGGCGGTCCGCCTCCCGACCGCGAGCACCTCCGTGGCGCACGCGAAGGCACTTGCGATTCAACCCTTTCGCAGCCAAGCCGAAACCCAGACAAGATCAAGCGAGAAGAAATCGGCATTTTTAATCCTGACTATCCGGACCCGGACGACCTTGGTATCGTGCAAGACGGTAAAAACCTTATCTTCACTGATGTCTACAGCTTTGTCGACCGAATCGCAACCTTTACCGAGAGTCTGGGTGAGGAGGCATCCCGTCAGATCCTGGGGCACTTCCAAGCCATTCTTGGCGGCTCAGCCATCCTCTGGTGGACCAACGAGCTGATGGCGGCCCGCCGTATTGAACTGCGGTCGGCAGGCCTACTCGCCATCCTCGACGAACTGATTGTTAGATTTGGCCCAGATGCCGCCAACGCGACCAAGAGTTTCTACGACTGCAAGTTGTACCTTCGCGATGTGGCCGCTGACGAACAGGCATTACAACAATTTGTTCAGAAGAAACTACGCTGGGCACGCTCGATACGCATGCTCGGTCCAGACCATTCTAACTGGAGCAGTGCCATGATGATGATATGGAGTCATATGGAATTTGAAATTCAACAATGCCTCCCTCGACCAGATGAGTTTGCCAGCCTCTCGGACTATATGAAAAAGATCGAGAAGTCTCGGATCATTGTCAATTCCGCCGCGCTCAAATACTATCCACATTTGGTCAAGAAATCCTCGAACAAATCCAGCCTGAAGTCGCTCGACAAGGCCGAAGACCGGCCTCGATCCTCCCGATCTTCTTCTGACCGCCGCGAGCAGTCTCGCAGCAGCCGTCGCGAGGAACGTTACCGGGACGATGAGTATCGCCCTCGTGACCGCTACCGCGATAACCGTCGTCGTGACCGAGATGGTAATCGTGACCAGCGGAAAGACTACGACCGTCGCGACAAGGAAAGGGATGATCGCGGTAAACGGGACGAGAAAGACAGGAAGCATCGAGATGACCGCTACCGCAAGGACCATCGAGATCGTGATCGCAAGCGCGATCATGACCGAGTACATTTCGCAGAAATTGACGACGACTCGGGATCCGATGCTGACCACTCGGATGCCAGTTCAAGCGTTTCCTATCCTTCTGACAGCGAAGTCGACATCGCCTGCCTTGTTTTCGATGCTAACCGAACATGCCGCAAATGCCACAAGGAATTTGACGATAAAACGGAGCTACGCCACCATGTCAAGACATGCGAAGTCAAAGGCCCTTTACGCTCACAACGAAATTGTCAAGCCAATCTGCAAAATCCAGCGCGCCGCACCTGTGGGCACTGCGGGGAGCTGGCCGGCTCCCGCAACGCCCTGTTCAAGCATCTGAAGCATTGTCAGGGGGCGAAGAGCGGCACATTTGACCGCCCGGCCGACCCCGGCATCGACGAAGCCGGCGCGGCTCGGATCGCCAGCGAACCGGCACCTGACGATACCTCGGAAGCTCCTGAGGACCTCGGCGAGATAAACTTCGTCAAGGAAGCTCCCACACTCGGCGACGACAAACCTCTTGAAGGCCCCCTGGGCAACTTCACGTACTTGCGCGTGAATGCCCGCACCTCGCCAAAGAAGGGAGACGTCGAAGTCTGTTTCGACCCCGGTGCCGGCCGTTCGATTGTCGGCCGCAACTTCTTTCGCAACCTCGACCACACTATCGAGAAACGGGAGGGAAAAGTCTCTGGCATTGGAGGAGGCATTTTGAAGCTTAAGGAATGGGCGACCTTCAGCCTCTATCTTCCTGGTGTCGAAAACGGGAAGAAAACATTGTTCAAGTTCACCCGAGGTGCCTGGGTAATTGACAACCTTCTTCCTAACCTCCTCCTCGGAAACGACTTCATGGATCCTTACCGTGCCAACATCGACTACGACACTAAGATCGTACATCTGCGCGCCATCGACTTTGCCGTACCTTTCTCCATTCGAGTGCATTCGGTGCCCTGCGTTCGGCGCGTGAAGACAACGCGTGCCATTACGCTGCTTCCGGACCAGGAGGCGATGATTCCCGTCAACTACAAACCGCTACCCAAGGGGCGTTCGTTTCTTTTTAACGCGGAACACGACGCAGCATTTCACGCAGTCATTACGGCAAAAACCCCCAAGGTGGTAGCCGTCAAGAACACTTCCCGCGGTACAATTACGATCCCGAAGAGATACCCCGTTGGAAAGATTGACGAGAACCACGACAGTGGATTCCTAGCCTGCTCCTGGAATACCGCTTTTAAGACGATGGCAGTGGGCGCGACATTGATGTCGATGGCGAAACCTACCGCAATTGGCGATATCGAACCGATCAACTTCGCCCTGCAGAATACCAACTCCCTGCCAGTCAGCGCCGAATTTGACTTCGACAAACGCACCGCCGCCGTAGCCGAACATGACCTCGGTTTACGCGCGCCTGATGCTCCTATGGTGGTAAACTACAACGGCACTTCGTCAACGCCGGTGAGCGACTATGTCTACCAACTCACCCAGGGTGCGACTGTGGACCCGCCTGCCGGTGACCAGGCCCCTGAAGAGCCTGACCTTCCTGTCGTTCCCGAAAAGCAGTCCACACTCGGCATCCGAATGGTTGACAACCTACCCGAAATCGTTACAAAGGAGGGAGTCCACATCTTTGCGGAAAACTCGCAATTGGCCGCCCGCTTTGCTAAACTGGTGCGACGGCACCCGAGGCTCTGGGAGGACACTGGTCTTATCAAGCTACCGCCCGAACAGCTTATGCGAGTTCCACTTGTGGAAGGATGGCAGAACCAGCGGGTCAGCTCCCGTTCTTATCCTCTCAGCCGCCGCGATCGTCAGCTGTTGGACGAAATCTTCGACGGTCTTCATAAACAGGGAAAGATGATCTGGGCTACGCGTGCAACGCCGTTTGCGCATCCAGTCTTTGTCGTTTGGCGAACGGTTAAGGGGGTAACCAAAGGTCGAGTGGTTATCGATCTACGCGGATTGAACCGTGTGTCGGTTCCTGACAACTACCCTCTCCCTTTGCAAGCAGAGATCATCGGCAGTCTGCGAGGAAAGCGGTACATTACAGCGATCGACGCCACAGCGTTCTTCTATCAATTTGGCCTCCATCCACCGCATCGAGATCGCTTTACGCTGATCAGCCCTCGCGGACTCGAACAGCCAACAGTGTGCCTCATGGGATACCGAAACTCGCCTGCCCACGTTCAACGAATTATGGACCAGCTCCTTAACCCGCATGCGGAGTACGCCCGTGCCTTTATCGACGACATCGTTATTTTTTCGAACGATGCCGAAGACCACCTGAAGCACCTCGAACGCATCTTTCGGTTATTCCACGACAAGAACGTCGCCATCGCACCCACCAAATCCTTCATCGGCTACCCCAGCGTGGAACTGCTCGGCTTTCGCGTGAACAGTCTGGGTCTGACCACCACCGCTCAACGTGTGGAAGCATTTCGCAATTTAGCTTTTCCCAAGACTTTGAAGGCTCTGGAACAGTGGATTGGCGCCACTGGCTTCCTTCGGCACCTGATTCCGTATTACGCCCAACTGTTGGAGCCACTTCAGAAACGCAAGACGGCTTTGCTGGCACAGGGCCGCGAAAACGGTCAACTGGTTTCCGGCAATCAGGGAAAGAGAGCCAACTACTGTGCGAAGACGACATTCGAGCCCTCGGAAGCAGAACGTCTGTCTTTCGACTCAATCCAGAAGGTTATCTGCGCGGAGAACCCATCGATCTTGTACCATTTCGACCCCGACAAGCCGCTCTTCTTGCAAGTCGACGGCTGTTTGGAACGCGGCTGCGGCGTCATGGTCTTCCACGTACAAGATGGCTACGAATGGAAACCGGGATCCGTCATTCCATCCACGCAAGTTCAACCAGTGATGTTTCTTAGCCGATGCCTGACAAAAGCCGAACTGCGATACGGCCCATCCGAACAGGAGGTTGCATGTCTGGTTTGGGCAGTCAAGAAACTTCGAACAATGATCCATTCGTCGCGCCATCCTGTCAATGTCCTGACCGATCATTCTTCGACACGCGGTATCGTGGAACAAACCCGTCTCGACACTTCGTCCACCGACCGCTCGAATCGACGGCTGATTACCGCATCGGTCTATCTCTCGGAATACGATCTCAAGGTCTTCCACTTGCCAGGAAGATTGAACTTCGTTCCCGACGCATTGAGCAGGCTTGCCGCCGTGCAGGATAAACCGGAACGGGAAGAAGGCGAAGTCATTCTCGACAACGTCATGTTCGCCTGGGCAGAGGCGCAAATGGATGATTCCTTGAAAAACGAGTTTATCGCCGCTTATCACGAAGACTCGAAATACAGCGCCATCATCAAGGACTTGATCAACGGCGAACCCGCTGAGGGCAGCGGAGAATTTTTTCGCCCCGGCCTGCCATTCGTGTTGACGGGGGGACTTCTCTACAATATTCGCCCAGACGGCTTGCGATCCATTTGCATTCCGCACAAGATGGTCAAAACAGTGCTGAGCATGGTCCACGACCAGAAGCATCATTTCGGTATTGACCGTATGCTTTACGATCTTCGTGGTGTCTCAATGGTGAACAAGACTCGCCAGGTCAGGAAGTTTGCCCAGCACTGCCCGCAGTGCAACGTTGTAAGCACAGATCGACAGCCTCCCATCGGCACTCTACAGCCAATTCGACCTGCAGACACTCTCCCGATGCGAGTCATCGGCATTGATTTCATTGTCGGCCTCCCAACGGTGCCCTCTGAAGGCTCGCCGTGGCAACTAAAAGGCAAGGTCAGTTTCGATAGCTTACTGACAGTGTCTTGCAAGTCGAGCAAGCGAACACTTCTGATCCCCGGCCACACAACGTACACGGCACAACAATGGGGACAAGTCCTGATGCGACAATTGTTTCTTTCCGACTGGGGAGTTCCATCTGCCATCATTTCTGACCGGGATCGTAAATTTACGTCAGAATTCTGGCAGGGCATGTGGGAGTCGCTGGGAACGAAGCTTCTGATGACGGCGGCGTACCACCCGCAATCCGACGGTCTGGCGGAGCGAAAAAACCAGACAGTCGAAATTGCAATGCGGTTCTTTGTCTTCGAACGACCAGAGGCGAATTGGACCGACCTGATCACGCCACTGCAATGGAATCTCAACAGCAGTTACTCCGCACCAATTCAATCGTCGCCGCACGAGCAGCTCTTCGGATTCAAGTTGCCGGGACCTTTTGAGGCTTTGGCTATACCACCATCGGTGGAAAGCGACATCCCATCTATGCGAGAATCGCTTCGGGAGGATGCCCGTCTAGCGATGGACTTTGCAGCCGCCCGCGCGAAAAGGCGGTACGATGCAAACCGTCGCGACATTGAGTTCAAGGAAGGCGATAAGGTTTATCTGCGCCTGCACAAGGGTTATCACCTACCTGGAAACCCACCTCGGAAACTTTCGCAACAACGCACAGGACCGTTCGAAGTTGTACGCCGTGTCGGCCGATTGGCATACGAATTGAAGTTTCCCGAGAACATGGGCATCCACCCGGTTATCTCCATTGCGCATTTGTCGCCAACGCCACCCGGCAACGATCCGTTTGACCGACACACCGTGCCACCCGGGCCAGTGGAAGACTCGCAAGCTTCCACCGATTCCGCTCCCGGAGAGGATTACGAGGTCGAAGTCATTCTGCGCCATCGCGTGACACGGCGCAAATACGAATATCTCATTAAATGGAAAGGATGGGGACACGAGCACAACGTCTGGAAGACAGAGTACGAATTGCGACACACACCTCGCCTTCTGAAGGAATACTGGCAACGGCAAGAAGGCCAACCGGCACTACCCGGCGACGACGCCACCGAGCCGCGGCGTAAGCGTGGCCGCCCGCGAAAGAACGTCGCTCCAGTGGAAGAAGCTCCCCGCCGCAAACAGGGAGCCCGAGGTGCCTCCGAAAGATGGTGGACGGCGTAGCCGGCGGTTGGCGCCGACCGGACCCGCCTCGGAGGAGGTGGCGCCCGCATCTACAACAGCGGCACCACAATGAGTAAATGAATCGTCAATTGAACGAACGAAGGAATTCCACGGTGGATGTACAGGGCATTGAGGGCAATGCATTTTTTCTCCCGTGGGGGGGATTTGATACAAGAATCCTGATACAGTAAAATGGAGGGCCCAGGGTTAGGGTTTGGACCCCCTGGGTGGGCACTTGGGTGCCCCGCATTTAGATTAGATAAGGAAGCATCGCGTGCAGCCTGCAGTGGAATTACTTCCACGGCAGCCATCGCGACACTTCCTTTGAATATATCAGCCTTTTTCACCCAATCTCGTTGTTCTCCCCTATTTCAGATACTTACGTATCATTATGTATCCAAGTTTGAATTTTAAATTGGGCAGCGTAGCTTCGTTCAAGCTTTACCATAAAGACCACATTTATTTGAAAAATGGATGAGATCAAGGTTCGGGCTAACATAATGTATCAAGGAGGCGCCTACCGAGTATCGAGACCGTATAGCAGAGCATACTCGCTCTACTCTTGCTACCCATACCCGTCCGACGGAGATTCCAGAGGGGACATTTCATGCTAAATACGGCCTAATTTACTTTGAAATGTGAAGTTACTAATTCTTAATTATTATTATTCATACTCCGCTATCCCCTAGGGCGTGCCGGACCCTCTGCTATTTAGTGTACAGGAAAACCGTGCCTTCCCGGGCCGGGTGAAAAACCCATACCAACAATCAAGGAACGATGCGTTCTGGTGAGTCTGCGTATACAAAGAGAGGAGGCCTCCTGGCCTCCGGACGGGGGCGCTTCAGGCCGCCGCTTCCAGCTCGAGCCTCCTGGCTAAGCTGTACATCGGCAGTTTCCCCGAGTCCATCAGCCAGTCGAGAACTCTCCTCGCGAGCCGTGCAGTCGTGGGATTGATGCCATGTAGAACAGAGTAAAAGTCCCGTCGTGTCCGAATTCCAGTTCTCTCCCATCTTCGAGTCAACGGTGGGGCCAAACACCACACTACCAGGTGTTCGGCAGTCTCTCGTCCCTCGCCACACTCGCAGGCAGGAGTCAGAACCTCCGGGACTCCCCGTGCAAACAAGAAGTCCCGTAAGCCTATTGCTCCCGTCCGGATTTGAATCAGCAGTGAGCTCTTCGCCTTGCTAAGACCGTCGTGCCGTCTTAGGGTTTCGTTCCGGAATATCGTCTCCCGCTGATGGTCAAAGTCGTCCGCCGGTCTGGTGATTGCCCTGCCGTCCTGTTCCTTCAGCCACCTCGCTTTCCAGGCGTCTTCTACTACCCTGTCCGTGTCTGCGATCCCCCCCGTCCAGCGCGCGATCGTGCTCGCGGCTTTCTCCACCGCCGTGGGCTCCCGCAGTCCCACAGTTCGCGGTCGACCCCTGTTACCGCTCTTCGAGCGTAGTCTCTGCTGTATCCTTTGACAGGCGGTAAGATTAACGCTCCCTGCGATCTTCTTGCCGCCCTGGCCGTCATCTAGGTCGGTTCGCTGGAGTCTGGTCTCAAAGTCCGCAAGCGGTTTGTTGAGATATAGGTCCAACGGCGGCACCCATGTCTCCGTCTCGAGGTTGCGGATGGGAGTGTGCTTGAAGGCTCCCGCTACAATCCGCAAGCTTTTGCTCTGGGCCTTTCCGAGGGCCTTGGTGATGCCTTTCTTCACCGGCTCGCCTCCCACATCCGTGGGGATGTGAAACGACGATGCGCCATAGGCCAGCGCTGACCGGATGCACTTTGTGTACACTTCTCGCGCTTTAGCTAGCCCCAGTCCCCACGTCGACGCCGTTAGCCTCGACAGGGCATAGCTCTGGGTCCTCAGCTTCCTCTCCACCGCTGCAAGGTGGGCTTTCCAGTTGAGCTTCCGGTCCAGCCAGACTCCCAGGAACCTGGCAGACTCCTTCGGTCTGACGGGGCTGGTGCCTCTCCCTGGGCTGGTGAGTTCCAGCTGGCTTGACCACTGCTAAAGTCGGATATTAGCGGCAGGGGCACAATCTAAATAATAAACATATGGATCACCACCGACCTCGCATCCAAAACATTTTCTGGTGGTACTCCAAGTCATGGCCAGCCCTAAACTGACTCTCAATATAGAGCCCCTGAGCTTGGCTTAGCTCCCCCCAGGTCATGGGGCATATAACCTTCAACACATCGCCCCAATACTCCTTCATAATGTCTCTAGCCCCTTCTTCACTCTCCACTTCGATAAGAGCCCGATAGACCTTTCTGAGACAGGTTTTCTCGCAGCATCCCAAATAACAAACCCATTATCTCCATCGCGAAAATGCCAACTCACCTTGAACCTCCATTCTTTTCAGGGCGCGCTCATAAGCCTATTAAGATAATATCCAACTTTAAAGTCGCCGCTACCGCCAGTGGCTCAACATCATCGCCAGGGGTCCTATGTCTCAACAAGGATGTGACGAACCTACTTCTGGATCCGGTCCTGTTAGGGTTCGGCTTCGGTCGAAGGCAATCTCTCAAGGGTGCTTAGGTTCGGTGCAGCCAAAGGGTGCACAACAAAGCCTTGTCTCAACAGTGGGCTCTCGAGCTTGTAGCGAACTGTAGTTGTGATTGCTAACTGGAGAACTCCCAGAGCTCTCCAGAACGAATGACTATATACCTGTCTAATTCCGGGGTGATCAGTGTGCTCAGTTCTCCAGGACACTGGTCTCACTGATCACCTCGGCCAGCCGTGACTTCTGATTGGTGGCCCTTCCTTGTGTGCTCAGCGTGCTCAGCTTGCTTGGCAACTGAGCTCACTGATCACCTTTTATGCTCCCGATTGGTCCGACCTAGACGACTGGCTTGGGGCGTCCCGTGCCCCGAGTCTTGACAAAGGAGTGCCGTAGGATATCAACGGAATCACACACCGAGATCAGCTTCAGATATAGCACTCGGGGGTTTGGTGACGGCACTTGATGTAATCCAACATTCGAATCAGCAGGTGCAATGAATACAGCAGACAGAGATGTGAGGGCCCTGCTGCAGGGGAGTTCAACCTACGGTCCATATGAGAACTGCGTGCCAGTCCCATACACGTCGTTTGTTCTGGCCTTGTTCTTATGCTCGGTATTGTGTGACCCATTCAATCCGCCGACAGGAACATTAAGAGAGGATCCAATGCGAGGCGTAGCGGGAATAGGGGAGCCATTTCTGGCGGTGGTACTCCAATTGTCGGGGTTGTTTCTACCGGAGGTTTAGCTAAGGTGGTCGTGTGGATGACTTCGATCAGGTGATTTGCCACGTCCTCACTGCGACTGTCTGGAGACCCGGGCCGCTTCCCCCAGGCCGTGAAGAGCAAAGCATGGAAAAGGCCAGAAGACGACATGGGAATCTTTGAAGAGTACAAAAGTGAAGAAAAAAGGGGTAGGGGTAGAAATGAGGGTACGGGATACAAAGAGAAATGGAAGGAAGGGACGGGAGGGAAGAGACATAGGCGGTAAGAGAGGACGAGGGCTGGTAATTGACGAGATCATGCGACTTTTGAAGGAAAAGAAACAACGTCACTTACTCTGAGGGCATGATTGAGGTAGGGGTTCAGAGATACCGTATGTGGTTGAAACACGAGAGGGCCTGGACCTTGCGGAAGACGTGAACGGTGAAGTCTGATATCCAAATCGAGAGGCAGGAAGCGTGCGACATCTGTTGGCTTTATAAAAGGGGACGACGGGTTACTGGAGCAAAGCTGCCACATTCGGAGGGTGGGGAACTAGCAAGGAGCCTGACGTGACGAGTTGACCGATATGACTGCCATTCGCCTCCTCCGCTCTGCTCCCATGTTGTGCTTGGGCGGGCTGGACTGCCTGGACACATGACATGGCGTAGACGGTGCTGAAGTCGACTATCGCGGCCCCAGACGTGGCTCTCGCTGTGCGCCAGCCGGTCGCTCGAGGCTGCACGACATCTGTGCCGCGCTCGGTCGGAAAGACAGTTGGATGGACGTGAGAGCGATGCTGGCTTTCCTTGACCTTACGCAATCTCCTAGGGTATGTAAGTTACCTTCCCGTCTTCCAGAAGTGCTGACCCTTCATCAGGCGGTGACTTGGTCTGCGCATGAGCCCCCGGGTTGGTTGCTCTCAGTGTGATCCATTGGCTTGCCAGTTTTGTCAACAGGGGACGCCGAGAACGCCTGTCGGCCATTGGTGGATGACAACACGCCCGCATTGCAGCAGCCATAAAATTGGGTCTCGTTAATTACCAAGTGGTGTGGGAGGGCATGCCAAGACTGGGTGAGCCGCACTGCCACAGTCGAAGCTTCCACGACGTTTTGATTCGTCGTGTCTCTGGAAGTTGCTCTTTTTGTTGCCTCATTCTTGCTTTTCCACCGAGCACCGTCACACAGATATGGTGCGCGCCGGGCGCTCGCCTGCGTTTGCTGTCGCGCATAAAATGTACTTAACCTGTGAGCGTCTAGCCCATTGCGCAGGGCCCAGGGCAGCTTTCCATTCATTCTCTCCTCTGCCCATTTGCCTCCGGCCATTAGTCCCAAACCAAAGTTTCCGACATGGACATCAACGATTTGCTTCCTCATTCTCGGGGCGCGAAATTCCTGGACGTTCCGTACGAGGAACGGTGGGAATGCCTAAGGCCTATCATCGTTCGACTGTACATGGGCAAGTACGGACCCAATGGGAAGTCGACGACCATGGCTCAGGTGGTTGTGTTCATGAGAGACAACTATTTATTCCATGCCTCCCCCTATTGCGAGTGCGGGAGAGGCAGGGAGACAGTGGAGCACTTGGTGGTTTGGTGCCCCGACCCGCCGTTACAAAGGCCGTGGGACGGCAGAGAGATTCGGTCACATCGGGACCTACAAGCCGTATTACGGGGAGTAGGTGCCCGGAGCAGAAGATTTGTTAGGAAGGTCCTTGGCTGGCTGATGGACTCTGGCCGGCTACTAGAGTATAGCCTGGCCAGAAGGCTGGAGCTAGAAACAGTGGACGGGGAGGGCTAGAGGGCCCGGAGGCCGGCAAAGGGCCTCCTTTCTTTTGCAATATGACGGATTCATAGATTGTTGTCTCAAAGTGGTAGACGGAGGTTTTTATCCGGCCTATACGGTACGGTTTCCTTTGTAAATAGCAGTAGAAGGACCGGCGCGCCCCAGGGCATATCGGTGTAGGAAATAATAATAATAATATTTATTTTATGCCGTGTAAGTGCCAATCCCCCCCCCCAATACTGCGGGCATCTTGCCCAGGCTTATCGTATTTTGCTGCGTAGTGAGAACCAGTATCGACATCGGTTCAGTAAATGTCACGGTTATTATGGTCGCGTACCACGCCCCGATGAGGGCACGCGCGGGAAGCGTTCCCAGCCAATCATTAAGAATGGGTCTCAGACCAATCAGCAGAGGAACGAAGGGAACGGCTACCGTTCCCAGGATCCAGTCTGGAACGAGAGGAACGATCACCGTTCCTCACGTTCCCAGCAAAAGGTACGCCGGTACCTAGGAAGCCTAGATAGTATATAGTCACCCGTTCTGGAGAGCTCTGGGAGTTCTCCAGTTAGCAATCACAACTACAGTTCGCTACAAGCTCGAAAGCCTACTGTTGAGACAAGTCTTTGTTGTGCACCCTTTGGCTGCACCGAACCTAAGCACCCTTGAGAGATTACCTTCAACCGAAGCTGAACCCTAACAGGACAGGGTCCTGAAGTAGGTTCGTCACAGTAAATGGGGCGTCCGCCGACGTACAGTCGTTGATGAGAAGGAGCAAATCACGGCTGCACTCGGCAGGAGAACTCACGCAGAGATGAGCACGTCCCATGTCACCCTCGAACACGACAAGGCAGTAGACAAGAAGCAAATGAAGAGGTACCTGAACGATCAAATTCGCCACCACAAAGCAGAGCCTATGTCACCCGGCGTGTAAGTCTTCTATTCTGGACAAACGAGGCACGGGCCCCACTGAGGCTCACACTTTAACGCCTACTCGGTTCTCGTCGTGGAACCTTCCCTATGCGGCATATTCTAAGGCCCTGGGCAAGAAAAATGACCAACCTTCTCCATTCGGAGAGACAGGTTCCACCCCAAGCTACCTAAACATTGAGAGCCTAGAGGCCGCCACCCCAGGACGCGAAGCAGCTGGCCCGTCGCCGACTATGCAGCTCGTCCGCCAGAAGGTCGCCCTGGACCGGTCAAGTCTCTTCTTGCAGGGACGCCACTTGGAGCTTCTTGCGAGCTGCGGAAAAGAGGACCGCACGTAAGGGAATGCACATGTCGTTTCTCGCTCTGTGCTGCCAGCTAATTTGCTCCTAGCACGCTGGCCAATTATCTTCACGACTTCTACATTCATTCCTTTGTTGTCGCAAAGTACTGGGGCCGAGGTCCTCGGATGGGAGATTGGACTGCAGGCTTGGTATCCGTCTTCACTCTTGGCTCTGTTGATATTTCCAGTTCAGCGAGCTTCGCATCTGCTATATCGCCAGCTGCGGCCCCGGACAAGCTGGACAGGCTCGACGACCCCACACAACTCTGCCGGTGGTCCATTCACGTCCGTTCCATGCGCTACAACGCGATTCCAGAAGAACCCGTGAGTGCGCAGGATGGGTTCGACATACAGGACCCTCGCTCATGGGTAGAGTGGCCACTTGACGAGGAAGCACGCTCCGTCTCGTTCGTAGAGTCGATGGGCCAGTCCATCACCAACAGCACGTTTTCCCTTATGGCACCCAACAATTTGCCAATTTCAACCGAGTCGTTATCACAGTCCGTGCAACAGAATCCGGAGCTACTACGGGTGGATGCTTGGAAGGTTGCGATAATGGCTGGTAACGTCGATTTGCTGTGGCGTTTGTACAACAAAACAGAGGGACCCCCGGGTGGAATCAATGAGATCTATCCCTTCCACCTGGCAGCCTCCTTTCTGGACGGTGGAAACAAGTGCTGCGGCATGATTAGTTCGCTTTCTTCTCTCCTCGGTTCTGATTACCTCTTTTTCAACGATCGCGACGACTTAGACCACACGGTGCTGGACAGTTTCATGATCACCATCCTCCGTTCGCACACGAGTGTCGGCCCCGAGCATGTCAGTGCGCGATTCAACCCACCCCACCGCTTTCCGGGAGAAGAAAAGGACATTTGTGGCAGATGGGATGCCGACTCTCCGGCTGTCCGCGCTCTTTTCAGGCACGGATATGCACGCGTTCCAACCAAGTGGAAGCATGCGTTCTGCCACACTGCTGCGCAGGCCATCTGCCACAGCGTAATCGCCATCTGGGGCTCACCCGCCTCCCCACCCATCGACGCGCTGAGCGGACTGTTCGTTCGACGTTGTAACAACTGCGGGTTAGAGCTCAAGCTCGGGCCCCTTCACACACTCGTTGTCGTGACGTTTTATCTTGCGCATCTGGGAATGCCTGGGGAGACAATGTTTGGTGCGCTGACAGCCATGGTCTGTCTGTTGAGCCTCGGCGCCCACGCTTCGTTAGAAACAGTCATATCGGTCGAGGACATTCTCGGGCGGGCGGAGCCAGGGAGATGCTGCCACAAACTCATGGATGCTTACGATCTCATGTGCGCGGTGCCGCATGACCTCGTAGCCCACTGGAGTACGGACTGCCAGACAGGATGGATGTGCATCTTGCAAGTCCTCCTCCTGGCTAGACAGGACGGAGATGGTGACTTGCAACAGGATGCTGACTCGGGCCAGGAGTCTGATGGTGACGAATTCGAGAGAAGTTCAAACGCTGATTTAGAGGACAACTTTCACGGCGCTCCACAAACTCGTCGCTGTTGGCTTGGGTCGGAAGGCTTATCGGCGCATGCCGAATGGCTTAAACTGCCCTGCGGAAATCCGAAACTCGGCCTCCTTTGGGCAACTATCCAGGTGGAACTTCTCACCTACCGCAGAATCGATACTGCAGACTCTTGGCTCTCTACCAGGTTTTCAATGAGCGCCCTCAAGACCTGGTTGGAAGGGGCGTCTTTTGGATTCCACATTCCCTTGGTGGAAGGGCGGATGGTGCGAAAACACTCGCCTTGCGGATGGTTTCACTGCCATGATTTCGTCTGCCCCGTTGCCGAGGAGGTGTGCAAAGAACACTTCATGAACATGGACGTTTACGACAGGGCTCCCTTTCTCGAACGACCGAATTTGATCGAGAGGTGGATAAATTGATCGAGACAAGGAATACTAAAATTCCCCACCGGTTTTACCGCGCCGCCGCCAGAAGCGGCCCGCAGCAGGAACCTGTACGACCGACATCCAAGAGGATTGACCCTACACTCTACCACGCTTCTCTTCACCGCAATTCCCGTTAAGAGGTTGGACCTTTCCATTCCCAATGACGACGGAGAAAGTCCTTTGATAGGTTGCAAGTCCCAATCTGCTCGATGCTACCGCTGCTTTCTGGTTGCTCGAGACGGCCGCTCCTTGGATTCAGTTGGGCCAGTAGAAAGGTATCTGTCTTGAGGTGACAAATCGTTTTGGGTTGTTTGAATTCGAGCGGAAACGGATGGGAAGCTTCGACACCAAGGCGCCAAAGAGCTGATAAGCCTCCCTTTGTGTAGGGATTGAGACTATCGGTGCTGTTGCATTCTTCTATGGGCCGGCGTCGACGTACACTGTTGAGCCCGAGATGGGCCTGAGCGACCATCGACAGAGCCCCTGGTCCCCGATGAGGCTATTTCCATATCGCGCTTCATGGTCTGCCCTGGATCGCCGTGTCTGTCGGCCCTGGCCTGGAGGCACATAGGGCCCCCAGATCATCTCTTCTTACATTTATTCCCTTTCTCTTCTTCAGGATTGATATCCTCGTAAACTCGCCCTCACCTAGTTGCAATACACTCCTGGCACCGTTTCACCGATGACACCGCAGCTTGACCCATTCGTATTTAGGCTTAACCTGGGTACCAAATCCCACTTCCGTCTGATCTCAGCGGGTATTCTGCCGTCGATATGGGTTTGAGGCAAAGGCTCTCGAAAACGGGCGAGGTAGTGCACTGGATTGGGTTTCAAAGATCAAGGATAAGGCAGCCGCGGAAGGTTAATAAACCCAAGGGTAGTTCATCGAAGACATTCCCACGTGTATGCATGCAGAAACAGAGTTCTCAAGTTCAATTTGGGCCAAATTTCCAAGCTAAGTCTTTCAGGTGTTGGCTCATAGCTGAGGGTAGGCATGAGCTAGCGCCTGATCAGGGTCCCTCCCCTCGGTAACAAACGGATTCGGGATACCTTTCGGCCATGGTTTTCTTCACAGCCTTGAGGCAGTCCGACTTGCGGTAAACGGCCAAGTCGGGCCAACCATGTTGCTGATAGGTCTCTCGAAGCATGGCCATCATGCCTTCTTCGCCGGGGTAATCACCATCCGCAAACGCCCGTAAGGCGAAGAAACTGATGGGAAGCCAGTGCAGGTTTATGAATTGCTCCTTGAGGACCTCAAAAAAGTCGGGGATGGTCCAGGCGCTTGCGCCGTATCGCCACTCTGCCTCTTCTTCGGGCACCCCGTCGTCGAAGTCGGACCAATCAACATTGGGCTGGGAATGCCTTCCGGAGTCAATCAGGCCGGGACAGTCTTCCCAATGGATGATACCGTGCTTCGTATCCAGCACCATCGCTTCGTCGCGGCTAGTGATTAGGCCAACAACATGGGGGGGCGATATACGGTAGAATGTACCCTCAGTGGCGAGGCGAATTGATCTGGCTTGCTCGAAGGAGGCGTCAGGGCCCTGGCCCAGGGACTGGGAGAGACGTGTGATGAGCACTGGCCAGTCGGCGACGTTGCTGCCGGGGGCAATCTCGGCGGGGTTTTCCCAGGAGCATCGGACATATGGCAAGTGGGCCAACAATGCCAGAACCTCGTCCGACTTACCGAGTAACTGTAGCGCGGCGGGGTCGGCGTTGGCGATTTCGGGCCAGCCACCCAGCGGTGGGTAGACGACGTGGGACTCCTCCATATACATCTGGGTGAGGAAGGTGTAGTAGTTTGACACGGCCGCAATCGTCTCCACGCGAGTATTTGTAATTGGTGTCCTCTTCTTCGTCCGTCGAGTATGACTCCAAGTCTTCAATCTCAAGCGTCGGATGGATGTGGGGTGGGAATTCAACTGGTGCCATGGTGGCGTTGTTGCTGCTGCTGTTGCTGCTGTTGCTGCTGTTGCTGCTCTTGTTGTTGTTTGTCGGGGGCAACGCGTAGTGGGAGTATGGGAGTTGAGGCTTAAAAGTCAGGGGGGACGCAGGTCGTGCTTTTTAAGCTTTAACCACCGTCTGGACTGCAACTAGTGGCCCCACGTGCCAAAAAGAAGTCTCAGTGATGTTGGGTCACTTCGCTTACATTTCCTGCGGGATGTGGCATGTTGGTTGTCGAGTCTAAGTGCATAAGTCGCCCGCATGCCAAGGAGCCGAGAGCGGATATGCCGTAAATAGAGCCGGCGAGTAGGAAAGGGACCCGAGCGGAAATGGTTTTCTGCAATCAAACGTCAAGATGGTTGCCCCATTTTTGTGTTGGTTGCCTCCCAAGTTGAAACTTCAGCAGCCCAAGGGAGGGACTCTTCGAGATATAATGACTCGTGTCAAATTTCTCTCCCCTTTTCATTCTTCCACAACGTCTTGATTTCTCCCTCTTCTCATCCATCGCCAATCAACCTGAATATGCGCATCAACATCGTCCTTGGGGGGCTTGCTGCCCTTGTCACTGCAACCGGTGTATCTGCTGAATTCTTGCACGATTCGCCGCCAGCGACCAAGGTGGACCACCTCCTTGTCGAGAGACAGGAAGCCACAACCACGGCACGGCGGCCGTCGTACACACCGGACCCTTGGCAGTGCATCGCGGAGAGCATCACGTAGTATTTCGACGTCCCTATGCCTACCGGAGTGCTTTCCAAGGCTCACGACTCATACGCTTACGACCTCGCCGCACCGTGCTTTGCCACAGCAAGCTCGGGCCCTGAGAGTGTGAGTTGCCTGGATTCCAACCCGGAATCGTGGTGCGGCTTCACCACCGCCGCGCCCGCCTCCATCCTCTCCGACTTCTCCACCTACCTCTCCTCGGTCGTGTCATTCTGGACGGCCAACAGCGAGACCGTCGCCATCTTGTCTACCAGCTGCCCCGTTGCTTGGAGCAGCAGGATTCCCATGATCGAGCATGAGTGGTTCAAGAGGGTCTCGGCCCATGCCAGCTGCTATCTCGAGGTGCAGGGCGCACATGCACAAACCCAGGTCGACGCCACGGCGCCCACCCCGACGGCGAGCGGCGCGACGACGGCGATAACGACAACTGAAACGACGGCGACGACCAGCGAGGCCGGTGTTTCTCGTCGAGGCCAGGCCCTGGAAGCTTTTGCATTGGTGAACATCGGACTTGCCGTGCTTGTGAATGCAGCATAAACGGGGGAAATCGTTGGCTCGGTGGTACGGCTGGCAAGTGTCCTGAGGTATAAAGCACATAGATAGATGTGGATTAGCATAAAAAACTTACAGATTCCTGGTCACCCACCAGTAGAATCTCTGGAATGATCATCAAATTCTGTTGACGGCCACTGGCCAATCTGAATACCCGACGACCTTGCTGTTTCGGCGTTCACACCGGCTCCTCGAGACGGGAAGGGAATCCAGCAATGCCGTTCTGGCCGGCGATGCCGCCGTTGCTCGGTTCCAGGCACATGTTCTCCGCATAATATTGCACTCCAGGACAGTCTGGACCGTGAAGATGCTGGGAATGCGGGGTTTGGAAACGCGCTTCTGCCACGGTTTCTTCGTGTCCAAGAGTGTTCAGGCAGGGTCTTTTATGCAGTTGGTTCCTCACCGGCGTTGTCGAGGTTACAACGCCCCCTGCCAAGGAAAACCCCTGGTTCCCCTGCAATTCGACGGCCCGAGCTCGCATTGCACGAGCTTTCTGTCTGATGACTTGGGTCATGAAGGTGAGGCGACTCAGCCAATAACCAGTAATAAAGAAGAGTTCTCCTCCTTGAACTGTAGCGTTTTCCTATTTGAACTGTAGTGGTCCGTGCGTCAGCCAAAACGGGAAGGCGGTGAGCTGCATGATTCGGAGCCCTACTTTGGAGACAAATCATGGAACTTCGCTCCAATAGTCACCATTTTCATCCAGCAGAACGCACGAATACCAAGAAGTTCTTCAAGCCCTGATTCAGGAAAATACGCAAAACTCTCAATTCGAAGCTCGCCTCTTCACAAATCCCAGACCATAGGACTTCCCCTAAAAGTTCAGATCAAGCAAGAGCTCGTTGCAGGAGGCGTAAGCCGGGCCAGTGAGGAGACGGTGGCCTGGCGGGATGCTTGGTGGTGCAGGTGCACCATAAGGAGACCCTGTCAAGACAGCCTCTGGTTGGAGTGAAGCCGGTAACTCCTCCATGTCCTGCAGACTGCGCAATGACATATATTTAATAAGAAAACCTGAAATCAAAAAATTAGCACTTAAATAATCCATTCTCGATGCCCAAATGAGGGTATTCTCACTGCGCCGTTGTGGAATCGTAACGTTGCTTCGGGTGTTATGCTGTGATGCTGTGTGGCAGGCATCAAGCGGCAGAATTAATTAGCCGACGTTTTGCAGTGTTGCGCACGGACCACTACAGTTCAAATAGGAAAACGCTACAGTTCAAGGAGGAGAACTCATAAAGAAAAGCCTTGGCCGTTTTCGTCATGATTATCTCCCACGCCCGCTTGAAGTTGTTACAGAACCTATGAGTTTTGAATGAACACGATATTCACCGGGAGTTGGGGGGGGATTGTGTGACGAACCTACTTCAGGACCCTGTCCTGTTAGGGTTCAGCTTTCGGTCGAAGGTAATCTTTCAAGGGTGCTTAGGTTCGGTGCAGCCAAAGGGTGCACAACAAAGACTTGTCTCAACAGTAGGCTCTCGAGCTTGTAGCGAACTGTAGTTGTGATTGCTAACTGGAGAACTCCCAGAGCTCTCCAGAACGAGTGACTATATACTGCTATTTGAGTTGTTGATCCCAGTGCTCCCTGTGCTCCCGGGGAGCATTGGGAGCGTTGGGAGTGTAGATGCTCCCCGTGCTCCCGGGCCCTGAAGGGAGCGCCGGGAGCACTCCCTTCTGGCGTTATGATTGGTCCTATGTTTCCGTGAATGATTGGACGGGACGTCCCACGTCCTGCAAGCCAACACCGTACGGGTCCTAATCCGTGACAGATTGAATGAGCTCCACGGAAATCGCAAAATAGGTAATTCAAACAAGTTAGGACTTAGAAAAATAAACATTAGGCGAGAGTGAGCAAGAAGATGCGAAAAAGAGTCAATGGGCTTGGCAACACCACTGACTGTCAACTTGGAAAGTTGAATCAGAAAAAATGGCAATGGCAGTTTTTTGTTCTGGTCTTGTTCTCAACCCGACGCTGGCGAGAGGTAAAAATGAGTGTCAATGACCAAAGCTCACCGGCCAGCCCCCCATCCGGGGAGGTGGCCGGCTACGAAACCCCGTTGGGGATTTCTCCGAGACAGATCTAAGAGCGCAATGCCCTCTTAAATCTCTTTGTTTCACCCCGGCTCGAACCTGCAACCTCCAGGGAATTATTACACAGGTTCGAAACCGAGGTGGCAAGACCACCACCAGTGCCAATTAAGCCACCGTCGCTAGGGCCACTTCCCATCGGGCGGTGATCCCCGTTGGAGCCTGGAGGAAATACTGGTATATACAGGATACACTTGTGATTTCCAGTTCGGTATGCAGCACATCCTCTCCCACAACTGATTCTCGGGCTTGTTAACTATGCTTGGGGCCCACCTGAAAGGGAACACCCAGGTCCTCCGTACACCTTACCCACGTACCCACCCAGGCAATGCAAGTGTGGCTTGGCGGTTGACGGCCACCACTCTTTTATCCAAGTCACATGACCTGGCGCCGGAGCCATTCACGTCGCGTCTCCCGCTCACCTCGCTCATTTCATGCATTTCATGCACAAGCGAATGAGTTGAAGGCAAGCAATAAACCCGAGAGTCATCACGGACAAGGACACCTAAGATCCTTCCATTAATGATTTGACTTTTCTCTACTCTCCCAATCCAAATTAGGGATATTCCTAAACCATGAACCGCTCAATCGAGCAGACGCTGCTCTCCCTACTACCAACTCACAACTCGGACCTCCCCGAGCCTCTCACCCAACTGGCCAGCTCACTGCTCGCCCAGTCCAGAAACCGCGCCAGCATTCTCAAGGCCGAAGAGGAAGTCGCCCGACTCTATGCCTGCGCCAACCTAGCCTGCGACCGGCTCAAGATCAGCCTCAACCTGCCCCCCATCGACCCGCGCCCGCCCATCCCCCCGCGCATCTACAAGCGTCTCTACAACCATCTCGACAAGATCCTTCCGCTCACCGCCTCCACACCCAGCCGCCGCACCCCAGGCGAGACCCCCCTCGGCAGCGGCCGCACCCGAACCCCGACCTCCAAGCTCCGCGCCCAGCAGCAGCAACACGACCACAACACCTCCCCCCTCGCCAACAAATCCCGAACGCCCACCTCTACAACAGCCACCACCCCAACCCCCCGCAAAAAAAAACACCCCCCCCAAAAGGAAAAATCCCTCGTGCGATCTCCGCAGCGAACAC
>NT_165980.1:3761875-3762236 GCF_000143365.1 Chaetomium globosum CBS 148.51
GGGTGGAAGGCCGTTGGGGTGGCCGAGTTAGATGCGGCTGCTGTGAGGGGGAGGAGGCATGGGTGGTTTGAGATGGGGTGGGTGAGTGGGGTGCAGGATTTGGTGGATAGGGAGGCTGAAGAGGGTGGTGGAAGAGGAGGAGGAGGGGGAAGAAGACAAGGAGGGAGGGGGTGATGGAGACGGGGATGGGGAGGTGCAGATCCGGAGGGCTGAAGGCATGTTTCAAGAGAGGCATGATTATTTGGGGGATAGGAAAAACTACGCCTCTGCCGAGCGGAATGACGGAGTGTACCCCACGAGAAGACCATTGCCGTCCAGAGAGCGGGCCTTGGAAGGGGGGTGGGCGATGTGGGGGGAGCGT